>NC_069502.1:685659373-685921873 GCF_027579735.1 Bombina bombina
TGTACGACTTTGGGGATTAAAGCGGCTGGAAGCGATCCTGATCGCTTCCAGCCGCTTTACAGTTATTGCAGTGATGCCTCGATATCGAGGCATCCTGCAATAACATTTTTCCCCCATCCGATGCAGAGAGAGACACTCTGTGGCCCTCTCTGCACCGGCATCGATGGCCGCAATCGTTGGTGGGTGGGAGCTGACGTGGGAGGCGGGTGGGCGGCCATCGATGAAAGGCTGAAGAGAGAGGAGGGCGGGATCGCGGGCGGGGTTGTCGGGAGTGCACACCGGAGCGCGCACGTGCACGGGGGGCGGCGGGCGGGCGCGTGCACGGGGAGGGAGCGGGTGGGAACCGCTTCACTACAGAAAAAAACATTGTACAGAAGTGGCAGTAAGGGGGGATAAAATCCCTAATGAAAGTTAATCTAAGGGATCTGGGAGCGGGTGGGGGATTGGTCTGGGGGGGGAAGCTACACTACACTACAGAAAAAAGGAAAATAAATAAAAAAAAATTAAAAAAATACATTTTTATTTGCAAACTGGGTACTGGCAGACAGCTGCCAGTACCCAAGATGGCTCCCAGTAAGTTAGAGGTGGAGGGTAGAGAGCTGTTTGGGGGGGGATCAGGGAGGTTGGGGGCTAAGGGGGGATCCTACACAGCTGCATATGTAAATATGCTATACAATTTTTTTTATTTTTTTTTAAATACACCTTTTATTTTAGTACTGGCAGACTTTCTGCCAGTACTTAAGATGGCGGGGGCAATTGTGGGGTGGGGGAGGGAAGGGAGGTGTTTGGGAGGGATCAGGGGGTGGGATGTGTCAGGTGGGAGGCTGATCTCTACGCTAAAGCTAAAATTAACCCTGCAAGCTCCCTACAAATGACCTAATTAACCCCTGCACTGCTGGGCATAATACACGTGTGGTGCGCAGCGGCATTTAGCGGTCTTATAATTACCAAAAAGCAACGCCAAAGCCATATATATCTGCTATTTCTGAACAAAGGGGATCCCAGAGAAGTATTTACAATCATTTATGCCATACTTGTAAAAGTTGTTTGTAAATAATTTCAGTGAGAAACTTAAAATTGTGAAAAATTTTACGTTTTTTTTTATTTAATCGCATTTAGCGGTGAAATGGTAGCATGAAATATACCAAGATGGGCCTAGATCAATACTTGGGGTTGTCTACTACACTACACTAAAGCTAAAATTAACCCTAGACGCTCCCTACATGCTCCCTAATTAACCCCTTCACTGCTGGGCATAATACACGTGTGATGCGCAGTGGCATTCAGCGGCCTTCTAATTACCAAAAAGCAACGCCAAAGTCATATATGTCTGCTATTTCTGAACAAAGGGGATCCCAGAGAAGCATTTACAACCATTTATGCCATAATTGCACAAGTTGTTTGTAAATAATTTCAGTGAGAAACCTAAAGTTTGTGAAAATATTTGGGAAAAAGTGAACAATTTTTTTTATTTGATTGCATTTGGTGGTGAAATGGTGGCATGAAATATACCAAAATGGGCCTACATCAATACTTTGGGATGTCTTCTAAAAAAAAATATATACATGTCAATGGATATTCAGGGATTCCTGAAAGATATCAGTGTTCCAATGTAACTAGCGCTAATTTTGAAAAAAAAGTGGTTTGGAAATAGCAAAGTGCTACTTGTATTTATGGCCCTATAACTTGCAAAAAAAGCAAAGAACATGTAAACATTGGGTATTTCTAAACTCAGGACAAAATTTAGAAACTATTTAGCATAGGTGTTTTTTGGTGGTTGTAGATGTGTAACAGATTGTGGGGGTCAAAGTTAGAAAAAGTGTGTTTTTTTCCATTTTTCCTCATATTTTATCATTTTTTTAAAGTAAATGATAAGATATGATAAAAATAATGGTATCTTTAGAAAGTCCATTTAATGGCGAGAAAAACGGTATATAATATGTGTGGGTACAGTAAATGAGTAAGAGGAAAATTACAGCTAAACACAAACACTGCAGAAATTTAAAAAAAGCCCTGGACCTTCAGGGAAAGAAATTGAAAAATGGCCTTGTCCTTAAGGGGTTAAGATAGTTGAGGGTTCTAAACATAAATCACTCCTTATAAGCTTGGCAACAAAGTGAGCAGTCTCTCACAGAGTGCTTTAACCCCTTAATGACCGGACCATTTTTCAATTTTCTTACCCTTAATGACAATGGCTATTTTTACATTTCTGCAGTGTTTGTGTTTAGCTGTAATTTTCCTCTTACTCATTTACTGTACCCACACATATTATATACCGTTTTTCTCGCCATTAAATGGACTTTCTAAAGATACCATTATTTTCATCATATCTTATAATTTACTAAAAAAAAAATAATAAAATATGAGGAAAAAATGGAAAAAACACACTTTTTCTAAATTTGACCCCCAAAATCTGTTACACATCTACAATCACCAAAAAACACCCATGCTAAATAGTTTCTAAATTTTGTCCTGAGTTTAGAAATACCCAATGTTTACATGTTCTTAGCTTTTTTTGCAAGTTATAGGGCCATAAATACAAGTAGCACTTCGCTATTTCCAAACCACTTTTTTTCAAAATTAGCGCTAGTTACATTGGAACCCTGATATCTGTCAGGAATACCTGAATATCCCTTGACATGTATATATTTTTTGTTAGAAGACAACCCAAAGTATTGATCTAGGCACATTTTGGTATATTTTATTCCACCATTTCACCGCCAAATGCGAGCAAATAAAAAAAAAAACTTTACATTTTTCACAATTTTAGGTTTCTCACTGAAATTATTTACAAACAGCTTGTGCTATATATATGGCACAAATTGTTGTAAAAGCTTCTTTGGGATCCCCTTTGTTCAGAAATAGCAGACTTATATGGCTTTGGCATTGCTTTTTTGTAATTAGAAGGCCGCTAAATGCTGCTGCGCACCACACGTAAATTATGCCCAGCAGTGAAGGGGTTAATTAGGTAGGTTGTAGGGAGCTTGCAGGGTTAATTTTAGCTTTAGGGTAGAGATCAGCCTCCCACCTGACACATCCCACCCCCTGATCCCTCCCAAACAGCTCTCTTCCCTCCCCCACCCCACAAATGTCCCCGCCATCTTAAGTACTGGCAGAAAGTCTGCCAGTACTAAATAAAAGGAGTTTTTTTGTTTTTTTTTATAAAAAAAATAAAATATTTTAGCTGTGATGGACTCCTGCCTTAGCCCCAACCTCCATGATCCCCACCCCAGCTCTCTAACCCTCTCCCCTATCTAATTGCGGCCATCTTGGGTACTGGCAGCTGTCTGCCAGTACCCAATTTGCACAAAAACATATAAGTATTTTCTGCTTTTTTTCTTTTTTGGGGGGTTTTCTGTAGTGTAGCAGCCCCCCACAATACCCCTACCCCCCTCCCCCTCCCAGATCCTTTAATATGATTTAAAAAAAATATATATTTCCCCCCCCCCCCTCTTCCCGAATTGGTGTCAGTGGCCAGCTAATGCGCGCGCACGCGGTGTGCACATTGCACTTCTAGGAACCGGATGCCGGGTAGCGATGGGCCGCCCACCCACCTCCCTGTTGCGCTCCCACCCACCAACGAACTACCGGTGCAGAGAGGGCCACAGAGTGGCCCTCTCTGCATCGGAGTCTTCTAAAAAGGTATTGCAGGATGCCTCCATATGGAGGCATCACTGCAATACCCTGAGAGCTGCTGGAAGCGATTGCGATCGCTTCCAGCACTCTCCTAGACAACTGACGTACCAGGTACGTCCATTGTCATTAACTACTTGTTAATGCATGACGTACCTGGTACGTCAGTTGTTATTAAGGGGTTAATCCCTTCACTACCAGCTATTTCAGAGAAAAACTTGCCAAAAATACCTGAGAATTTTTAGCATATTTGCTATCACTCCATTTAAACAGAAAGTTTTTTGAATCACCTATGAAAACTATATATATTGTTTGGGCAAAAAGAGAGATTTTAGAGGATGACAGTTTCAACTAGCAATTTATTCACCAAATTCAGAAATTGATGTAAAGTTACCCAAAGAAGTACATATATAAAGATTAATTATCACATTCTACAAAAACTTGTAGCTTTCTAACTATAGGAAAAAAATCATAAAATTTGTTCATTGGCATCCCCTGATTCAGCTAAGACCAAACTTTTTTTTTATTATTTCTTTTTTATTATTTTAAGGTCTTTTCTGCAACTATGTCTAAAATTATGCAGTGGGCTAACACTGTATAGCAGAACTGGCCACATTCTCAAAATGTTTCCATGTGAGACATTAGATCCTGCAACCCTATTATGCCAACTATATGCCCATATAAGACCATAGATTTGATACTATTTGCCTTAAATCCCATTATGCCTGCTGTATATAAATATTAGACATGAAACCCAAAATGTTTAAAGGGACACTGAACCCCAATTTTTTCTTTTGCGATTCAGATAGAGCATGCAATTTTAAGCAACTTTCTAATTTACACCTATTATCAAATTTTCTTCGTTCTCTTGTTATCTTTATTTGAAAAAGAAGGGATCTAAGCTTTTTTTTTTGGTTTAGACCTCTGGACAGCACTTTTATTGGTGGAAGAATTTATCCACCAATCAGCAAGGACAACCCAGGTTGTTCACCAAAAATATGCCGGCATCTAAACTTACATTATTGCATTTCAAATAAAGATACTAAGAGAATGAAGAAAATTTGATAATAGGAGTAAACTAGAAAGTTGCTTAAAATGTCATGCTCTATCTGAATCACAAAAGAAAACATTTGGGTTCAGTGTCCCTTTAATGATTTAGATAGATAATATATTTTTAAACAACTTTTCATTTTACTTCTGTTATCAATTTTGTTTCATTATTTTGGTATCTTTTATTGAAGAAGCAGCAATGCACTCCTGGGAGCTATCTGAACACAGGGGCATATAAGTTCAGCCACCAATCAGCAGCTAGCTCCGAGCTCCTGAGCCTATCAAGATATGATTTTCAACAAATGATACCAAGATAATTAAGCAAATTAGATAATAGAAGTAAATTGGAAAGTTGTTTAAAAGTGTATGCTCTTTCTGAATAATAAAAGACAAATTTTGGGTTTCATGCCCTTTAAGTCTTAAGAACTGTCCCCACTCCACTAAATTCTTTAGTGAGATATGTGATCAGATACAGTCCTGTATCCCCCCATACCCTTCAGTTGCATTAAGACCATCCTTCTTCAATTGCATTTGAAGGACAGGGATATAGCAGATAACAGTGGGCCTAATTGCCACAACAACCTAGCAGCCAGACAGAAAAAAATAAGTAGAAAGGGTAATCACATCAGGACCAAACCAGTCCCAGTATCAGTGATCAATGAGCAGTATTCCAGTGTGCCTGTTTGGCCATGTTGATGTTAGTATCATGTCAGTAGACAAACACCTTGCAAGATTCCAACAGCTGATTCACTGCATGGTTACCATAGCAACCTAGTACCAAAATTGTGTCCAGCCCTACTAATATATATTTGTCTCGGTTAAGCTGCTGTGTTTGTTGTTTTTTTTGTTCTGTTTGTTTAATAATTAAATACCCATTAAAAGTATATTGTGGAAAACCAATGGTAGTAAAGCATATTGTGGTTGTCGGTTTTGGCATTTGTTTGTTTGTGGGTTAATGCATTTGTATTGTACCTCCAATTTGAGAGCTCAAACCCAATACATCTTACGTTAAAAAAAATATATCAATCCTACACATTAAAGCACTGTGGTCATCCACAATACACACAGAAGTTACCAAACCCCCTGAATGTCAGATCCGCACCACAACCAAAATTGCTTTGCAAACACTCAACTATATCGACTGACAAATCGATCCCCGCCTTTTATAAGGTCCCACACTCACCTGGGGCACACATCTCTGACGTCAAACGACAGCCCAAACCAGGATTTCGAATACATTTTTTATTTGACAAAAACTTTATTTAGACAAGAGAAATAACAAACATACCATTGGTTGTTTGTAGTTCCATAATTCTGGCGTCACAGAAATCACATGACTCAGCGATCACATGATTACAAGCAGCACTAGAAGAGGCGCATGAGATTCTCATTCAAGGTTTTGTTCTACATCTCTGATTTTTATGGAGGGCAAGAGAAGGACTTGTTATTTGAGTTTATTTTTAAACGAAGGAAACACTGATCAGTGGCTGTTTTATAACAGACACGCAGAAATTTTGTTTTGACTTTTTACAGAGCTAAATAGTGTGACTCGTATCTGTGCCATGGTTTTTTACTTGGAACTTGATGACCTGTGTGTGAGAGAAGCATTTTTTAAATTTATTTATTTTGAAGGATAAATCCTGTTATATGGGACTGCAGATGAACACAATTGTTGAAGTATGTCATGTATGTTTGAAGTGGAGATTAACCTCTTAAGGAAAGCTGTGTCCTTAAAGGGTTAATATATAGTGTGTGTGTGTATATATATATATATATATATATATATTAAAATATAGAAAAGAAACAAGTTATACTGTCTCTCTCTGGGTCTGATGATCAAAAATTGAGTGGCTTGTAGATAAATCTTGTATGCAGATATAGTTACCAGCACTTCACCACCACTCTCAGTTTGTGCAAGCATGGAATGGTTGCCGCACAGTTTCACTCAAATCTTAAATACATACAGTTAATAAAGTTATTATGGTGATGTTTCGGGCTCCAAACCCTTACTTTATGCCATACAATACACACCTCAAGTGTTAAACAATAATAACATATACCAGACAATGTATTACATTGAAGAAAAAAAGTCCCTTCAAGATAACATTGAAAGGAAAGGGAAAACCTTTGGGGGCATAACCTTTTGTCACTCAGTTTAGCAACCAATACCAGCGAATCTGTCAAATAATTAAAAAAAAAACATTTCTAAGCACTTTTAGCGGATTATGATTTAATGGAAGTAGTAAGTAAAGGTATGAACCGTGCCTTTAGAAAAAGAAAATCTATTGGCAGCCTGGTTCCCCCGACAGGTAAAAAGCCCAATAAAACCAGGGAATTCCTGGTTACTATTCATAGGAATTTACAGATGTAGTAATCACAACTTTAAAGCATCTGAATATGTCACTATGGGTACAGTAGGGTATGTATGAATTGCAGATTGAAATGTGCCAGTTATTTACTCATCTGTATTGAGGGCCAGGTTCACTATGTAGGGCTCACCACAAGAGAGGTCCGTACTAAAATGAGAACACCTCTCTATCATAAATTCAGGCACACTTTCAACACCCCTGATACAGCATTGTAAAAGAAGGCGTCAGAAGAACGCTGATACTTTAAGAAGGACAATAATTGAGATTGTAAAAACACGAGACGGGGGAGGCATTGATTGACTCTTCCAAAAAAAAGATAAGAAAAATAGAGAGCGCTGATTATAAATACTGTGAATACATTATCTTTAGGACTATGAATAATATATATATATATATATATATATATATATATATATATATATATGTGTGTGTAAAATATATTTATAAAAAATATATATATTGAAAATAGTAATATAATGTGAGAATATAAGATAACAATACTGTATATCTATATGTTTAAATAATGTGCAAAATGATATACTCCTATGTAAGTGAAAATATCAATAACGAACAGTGAATAGGATAATAATCAAAAAGTCAATAAGTCAGCTCCTCTTCTGGTTGATTGGGCTCGCTTGGAAGGATTCTATGGGGAAAACAAAGAAGAGCACCTCATGGTGTAGAAATCAAAGATATGCAGAAAATCTGATGACAGTGTAAATACTCACAAAGGTATTGAACTATTTGTGAGTGCAAATAAAGCAAGCTGGACCACCTCTCAGTCTCCAGCTGCCCGTGCAAGGAAAACTCTTCCAAGGGTGTGAACTCAAGAGTATACTCTTGTGTTCACACCCTTGGAAGAGTTTTCCTTGCACATTCTCAGTAAAATATTTTCAGGTCAGTTTCCCTAATGAATATGGCGAGATTCTGACAAAGGTATAGCATTTTAGGGAGGAGCATCATCTTAATTAGCTGCACTTTAGCTGATGTGCTTAACCCCTTAACGACCAAGGACGTACGCCACACGTCCTCAAAAAAAAAATACAGTTAATGACCGAGGACGTGTGGCGTACGTCCTTGGTCTGGAAAGCAGCTGGAAGCGATCCTGCTCGCTTCCAGCTGCTTTCCGGTTATTGCAGTGATGCCTCGATATGGAGGCTGTGACAGACCCTTCTGTCAGGACTGAAGGAGTTAACTGTGTTTAGCTTTAAGAATCTAATTTCTAAAGACAGGTTTTCTGGCCTCAGCTATTGTGTGCTATAATTACATTTAAGTAATAAACAGGCCATTGTTTAATCACCCTCAGGGAGCAGACACTAGGTGATAAGACAAGCCAAATGTGTTTAAGTTGTTATCTGCCTAAGTAAAGTATTTAAGTAATGTAATTCTACTGTTTCATAAAAGGGCGTCTTCCCCTTTTTATCTAATGTACAAGAGTCTTTCAACCCCCCCATCTGGGGTCAAAACCTGTATAAATACTAGGCATCTAGCCTTTAATAAATGTCATTCTGTTTAAACCTGAAAACTGGCTGGTTTGTGAATTGCTGATTTCCTATGCAGGACGTTGTTCCCTGGTATTAACCCTTGGTACACTGTTGGTACCGTAACATTGGTGGCAAGCGACGGAATGAACCTTATCGCCCAGAAGAGCAACTACACAAGCCAGTAACCTCAGGAAGAGGGGGATTATTACAATACTGACTAAGATGGAAAGAGTACCAGGAACAGAAGGAACCAATGGGCCCAGCATATCAGACAGAACCCCTGAAGAAGCAAGCTTTGATCGGGCGGTTAAAATAAGACTGGCATATTATGGCCCCAACCCATCTGCGGAAATTATCGACCGGGTCATAGCAGCTGTGGAGGCCAACCTACTTCGCCAAAGCAGCGCTGCAGCAGCCCAAGTGGAAAAGAGAAAAGTAAATTTTGCAGCTTTTAAAAACTTCCTGGAAACAGAAGGAGAGATTGATGGGTTCCTTGCGGATTTTGAGAGGCAATGTGCACTACACAAGGTACCCGCAGAGGACTGGGTCACGATATTATCCGGAAAATTATCCGGCCGGGCCAGTGAGGCTTTTCGGGCCATTCCAGATGAGGAGGTTGGGGATTATAATACTGTGAAAGAGGCTCTGCTCTCCAGGTATGCGGTTACACCGGAGGCATACCGGAGGCGGTTCAGAGACACTGTTAAATTAGCTGGTGATTCCTACGTTGAGTGGGCATGTAAGGTGCACCGCACAGCAGCTCACTGGATAGCGGGGTGCCAAGCCGTATCTGGGGAAGAGGTGCTGCAGCTATTCCTGTTGGAACATTGCTTTGACAAGTTATCAGCAGGAGTTAGAGAGTGGGTTCGGGACCGTAAACCCTCCACCCTGCATGAAGCTGCTCGCCTGGCAGATGAGTATATGGATGCCCGCAAACTGGACACTGCTACCACTAAGCCCCCTGCTAGAGTGGAGTACAGACCCCCAGTCACCCCAGCAGCTGCCAGTTACCAACCCCCGGCGCACCGCTATACCACACGGCCTCCGGCCACGAACTACCCTCAGAGACCCCGGTTCAATTCACGGGGCTACTCACAGCCTATTTGGTGCTTTGGATGTAAGCAACTAGGGCACAAAAGACCAGAGTGTCCCCTAAATGCAGCGAACCAAGCACAGTCCTGGAGAAGACCCGCCGGCGGAATCCCACGTAACTCTCAGCCTGCGGCCCGCTACGTAGAGGCGCAAGAATGCTGGAGCATCCTACATGAGGCAGACCTTGTGCAAGCTGCCCACCGGAATAACCGGCAACTGGTTAAAGTGAATGGGAAGAAGGTCAGTGGTCTACGGGATACTGGTGCTACCATGACCTTGCTTCAAAATAACTTGGTGTCTGAGAAACCGTACACTGGAGACACTGTGGCTGTTAGAGTAGCAGGGGGCGATGTGTTCAGCCTACCTGTTGCCAGGGTACATTTGGATTGGGGAGTGGGCGCTAGACCTGTGAATGTGGGGGACAAGAAGGACTTACCTGCTGATGTTCTTCTTGGAAATGACTTGGCTCCCCTTGTTTCTGCCTATGCTCCCATGGGTCCCGCTGATGTTAACCCTGTGACTACCCGTGCTCAGATCCGTGCAGCAGAGACTGACCCCCCTGCTGCTAAGCCCCAGGATGCTGAGCTCAGTAAATCTCTATCCGCTATTGATACGTGGAAGTCCCGTTACAATGCGCTGATGAAGGAGAAGAGGAGCGCAGAGGAAAAAGCACGTTTAGAACGTGAATCTCTGCTAGACAAGCTGCACCGACAGACTGCAGAAAACACCAGCTTGAGAGTGGGACATGAAACATTAAAGACAAACTTAGCGACACTTGAGGAGAAGCTGACGCTGGCTCATAGTGAGGTGCATCAACTCAAGGGCACCCTATGTCAGTATGAAGGGATTGTGGATACCTATAAAGAGCAGGTACAGAAAACTCGTAAAGAAGCTGATGGGATTTTGAAGGACTGTTTAGCCCTAGTCTGGGCACTGAGGAAGTTGAACCCTTCTTTGTATGGACAGGAATTCTCTCTCATAACGGGAATACAGATGGATTGTCCTGGCAAACTGACATGCCTACCACCTCCTAGTCCGGTCATCCCCAGGTTGACCCGCCAAAGGGTCAAGCCGGGTCTGCCGGAGTGTTCCACAAGGGGGGAGATATGTGACAGACCCTTCTGTCAGGACTGAAGGAGTTAACTGTGTTTAGCTTTAAGAATCTAATTTCTAAAGACAGGTTTTCTGGCCTCAGCTATTGTGTGCTATAATTACATTTAAGTAATAAACAGGCCATTGTTTAATCACCCTCAGAGAGCAGACGCTAGGTGATAAGACAAGCCAAATGTGTTTAAGTTGTTATCTGCCTAAGTAAAGTATTTAAGTAATGTAATTCTACTGTTTCATAAAAGGGCGTCTTCCCCTTTTTATCTAATGTACAAGAGTCTTTCAACCCCCCCATCTGGGGTCAAAACCTGTATAAATACTAGGCATCTAGCCTTTAATAAATGTCATTCTGTTTAAACCTGAAAACTGGCTGGTTTGTGAATTGCTGATTTCCTATGCAGGACGTTGTTCCCTGGTATTAACCCTTGGTACACTGTTGGTACCGTAACAGAGGCATCCTGCAATAACCCCCCTTGGCCATCCGATGCAGAGAGAGCCACTCTGTGGCCCTCTCTGCACCGGACATCGATGGCCGGTATCGTTGGTGGGTGGGAGCTTACGTGGGAGGCGGGTGGGCGGCCATCGGTGCTCTGTGTGAAGTGGAGGGGGGCGGGATCTACGGGGGCGCGCACGGGAGCGCGCGCGTGCACGGGGGGTGGCGGGCGGGCACGGCACGGGGCGGGAGCGGGTGGGAATCGCTACACTACAGAAAAAAAAAAGTTAAAAGCTAAAAAATAATAATAAATGTAAATATTAAAAATGTAATCTAAGGGACCTGGAAGGGGTTGGGGGTTGGTCTTGGTGGGGAAAGCTACACTACAGAAAAGGGCATTTTTTTTAAAAAAAGGCACATTTTTTTACAAAACTGGGTACTGGCAGACAGCTGCCAGTACCCAAGATGGCGCCCATTAAGGCAGAGGGGAAGGGTTAGAGAGCTGTTTGGTGGGGGATCAGTGAGGTTGGGGTCTAAGGGGGGATCCTACACATCAGCATATGTAAATATGCTTTTTTTTTTTTTTTTTTTTAAAAAGGGCCAAATACCTTTTATTTTAGTACTGGCAGAGTTTCTGCCAGTACTTAAGATGGCAGGGACAATTGTGGGGTGGGGGAGGGAAGAGAGCTGTTTGGGAGGGATCAGGGGGTCTGATGTTTCAGGTGGGAGGCTGAGCTCTACACTAAAGCTAAAATTAACCCTGCAAGCTCCCTACAAGCTACATAATTAACCCCTTCACTGCTAGCCATAATACACGTGTGGTGCGCAGTGGCATTTAGCGGCCTTCTAATTACCAAAAAGCAACGCCAAAGTCATATATGTCTGCTATTTCTGAACAAAGGGGATCCCAGAGAATAATTTACAACCATTTATGCCATAATTGCACAAGCTGTTTGTAAATAATTTAAGTTAGAAACCAAAAGTTTGTGAAAAAATTTGAAAAGTGAATGATTTTTTGTATTTGATTGCATTTGGCGGTGAAATGGTGGCATGAAATATACCAAAATGGGCCTAGATCAATACTTTGGGTTGTCTACTAAAAAAATATATATACATGTCAATGGCTATTCAGAGATTCCTGAAAGATATCAGTGTTCTAATGTAACTGTCGCTAAATTTGAAAAGAAATGGTTTGGAAATAGCAAAGTGCTACTTGTATTTATTGCCCTATAACTTGGAAAAAAAGCAAAGAACATGTAAACATTGGGTATTTCTAAAATCAGGACAAAATTTAGAAACTATTTAGCATGGGTGTTTTTTGGTGGTTGTAAATGTGTAACAGATTTTGGGGGTCAAAGTTAGAAAAAGTGTGTTTTTTTTCCATTTTTTCCTCATATTTTATAATTTTTTTTTATAGTAAATTATAAGATATGATGAAAATAATGGTATCTTTAGAAAGTCCATTTAATGGCGAGAAAAACGGTATATAATATGTGTGGGTACAGTAAATGAGTAAGAGGAAAATTACAGCTAAACACAAACACCTCAAAAATGTAAAAATAGCTTGGTCCCAAACGGACAGAAAATGGAAAAGTGCTGTGGTCATTAAGGGGTTAAAGGGACACTGAACCCAATTTTTTTTATTTCATTATTCAAATAGAGCATGCAATTTTAGGCAACTTTCCAATTTACTCCTATTATCAAATTGTCTTCATTCTCTTGGTATCTTTATTTGAAAAGCAAGAATGTACTTTTAGATGCCAGCCCATTTTTGGTGAACAACCTGGGTTCTTCTTGCTGATTGATGGATAAATTCAACCACCAATAAACAAGTGCTGCCCAGGGTCTGAACCAAAAAATTGCTTAGATGCCTTCTTTTTCAAATAAAGATAGCAAGAGAACAAAGAAAAATGAATAATAGGAGTAAAATAGAAAGTTGCTTAAAATTGCATGCTCTATCTGAATCACAAAATATTTTTTTTTGGGTTCAGTGTCCCTTTAAGGGTAATATCTTCCATCTTAGTAGATCCTTAGTGATCGAGATCCAAATCCTGTTGTAATTTAATTCATGATTACTTATAAATCGATTTATAACTCTTTTTATTTACTTTGTTCGTTTGCCGAAGGCTATCGGCGTTCCTCCGCCTGCATAAAAAAAATTCTAATACCAGAGTGACGATTTCATCCGTAACGGATTGGTTCCCCCACTGGCGTCTAACTCACCATGATAACCTCCCGCTTGTTCTAATGCGCATGCGTGAAACCCTCAACTGTATGTCACTCAACTAGCGCGTTTACGAAAGCCTCCAAGCCGCATGCGCATTTGGAAAGGGAATTCCCAATTCAATCCTCATCGTTGTTACACGGACATTTCTAGTATGTATTAAGCGGAGAACATTAGTTAGCGCATGCGCATAGATTATCAACTCGAGAACAAACACGCTTACTTACGCATGCAGCGGGTGGGACAGCCGAAATTATTTCAATACAGAAACCCGGAACAGAGCGAGGGGGCGGAGGAAGCAAAATAAAACGGCGATCGTAAATATATAAATTATCTAATGTATAATATATTTTATGAAAAATGAAGTTAGCGACTACAATGTTTGTCACTATATATTAGCTATTTTATTTGAGAAAAAATGCAACTCACAAATATCTGTGCACAAACAGATATTTTTGTGTTTCAATTTTTTTTCCAAAGAAATCCGGGTGCTGAAAATGGCCAAATATTGCAGGCCGAGGTGATTATTGGACTTTATTTCACTAATAACAAAGCCCGAAAAAATGCCCATGGTTATTTTGTATTATTGTGGTGTGTAGAATAATTGGGACTAAGCATAAATGCTGAAAATTGCATTTAGTAAGAGCTTTATCTGTGTTACTTTTTATTTTAATTTCTCTCTTACATTCTTTTAAACTGGTGGGTATATGGCCTTGGTAACAGCTGAGTTTAGTGTTCTAAATTATTTTTTCAGCCATAAGCATTATTTTACTGCGAAAGTTGGTATTGGGGTTCAAATAAGAGCTACCCCCAATACTGCAGTGTTTGTATCTCCATTAACAATTTAGGAAGCCATATTTTGAGATGTAAAATTCATGTGTTCCCCATGTTCTTTCCCCAGCCATCACTTACACATGAGCTCTGATCACTTACAAGGATACATTGTGTGAAACCCTCTGTCTACATCTTTGTATACATTTCAGCAGGTTTTTATACATTAGTAACTTACAGACTTACTGTCTCTCTTGCATTATTTGAATACTAAACCAGCTCAATTTACTCTAGATGTATTATGACATCAAGTTATAAATTCCTCCCTGCAGAGGCCCCAGTCTCCTTATAGGGCTGTGACTGGAAGTAATGGACCCTACACAAATTAAGTAAAAAAAGAAAAAGGTAAAATCCTTTTAAAATGATGAATAATACACATTGCAATGATTTCAATCAAGTATAACCCACTGCTGAGTGTTTTTTGTTTATTAAACAATGAAACAGACTGTTTAGCATCCCTCTAAACAGACAACACACCACACACATATATTCCTCCTCTTCCTGCTTGAGTCAGTTCAGTTTCTACATATCTGGAGTTAGACTGAGATAAAGCGGAGTTCCAGCTTAGCTTTATTTTGCACAGATGAAGAAAAAACAAAATTTATGCTTACCTGATAAATTTCTTTCTGGATATGGAGAGTCCACCACATCATTCAATTATTAGTGGGAATATCACCCCTGGCCAGCAGGAGGAGGCAAAGAGCACCACAGCAAAGCTGTTAAGTGTCACTCCCCTACCCATAATCCATATTCACCAGTCATTCGACCGAAGGGAAATGAAAAAAGAATAACATAAAGGTGTAGAGGTGCCTGAGGTTTAGTAAAAAAGAAATGTCTTAATAAAGGGTGGAGTCGTGGACTCTCAATATCCGGAAAGAAATACATTTATCAGGTAAGCATACATTTTGTTTTCTTTCCTAAGATATGGAAAGTCCACAACGTCATTCAATTACTAGT
Organism: Bombina bombina; assembly: GCF_027579735.1. NCBI lineage: Eukaryota > Metazoa > Chordata > Amphibia > Anura > Bombinatoridae > Bombina > Bombina bombina. Next base: position 685,674,554 of record NC_069502.1, read on the forward strand.
GGGAACCAATACCCAAGCTAGAGACACAGAATGAACACGGAGGGAGAACAAGACAGGCAGACCTAAACAGAAGGCACCACCACTTGAAGAACCTTTCTCCCAAAAGAGGCCTCAGCCGAGGCAAAAGTATCAATTTTGGAAAAAGTATGCAGAGAGGACCAAGTTGCAGCCTTGCAAAGCTGTTCCACAGAAGCTTCATCTTTGAAAGCCCAAGAAAAGGAGACAGCTCTAGTGGAATGAGCTGTAATTCTCTCAGGAGGCTGCTGTCCAGCAGTCTCATAAGCAAAACGAATCATACTTCTCAACCAGAGGGAAAGAGAAGTAGAAGTAGCCTTCTGACCCTTACGCTTTCTTGAGAAAAAAACAAACAGGGCAGAAGACTGGCGAAAATCCTTAGTCACCTGTATGTAGAATTTTAGAGCACGCACAACATCCAAGTTGAGCAACAGACTTTCCTTATGAGAAGAAGGATTGAGACAGAGAGAAGGAACAACAATTTCCTGATTAATATTTCTATCCAAAACCACTTTAGGAAGAAACTCCAATTTAGTACGAAGAACCGCCTTATCCGCTTGAAAGATAAGGTAAGGCAAATCATACTGCAAAGCCGAGAGTTCCGAAACGCTCAGAGCAGAAGAGATAGCAATAAGAAACAATACCTTCCAAGATAGCAACTTAATATCTATGGAATGCATTGGCTCAAACGGAGCCTGCTGCTAAACTTTAAGACCAAGATTAAGGCTCCAAGGAGGAGCAACAGGTTTAAACACAGGCCTGATAAAAAGATTGAACATCTGGCACATCCGCCAGACGCTTGTATAACAAAATAGATAATGCAGAAATCTGACCTTTCAGAGAACTGACTGACAACCCTTTCTCCAGACCTTCCTGGAAAAAAGACAAAATTCTAGGAATCCTGACCCTACTCTTAGAGTAGCCCTTACACCAATAAATGTATTTACGCCATACCTTATAGTACATTTTTCAAATAACAGGCTTGCGAGCCTGGATCAGGGTCTCAATGACCGACTTAGAAAATCCACGCTTTGACAGAACTAAGAGTTCAATCTCCAAGCAGTCAGCTTCAGAGAAACGAGATTTGGATGGAGGAATGGACCCTGAGGTAGAAGGTCCTTCCTAAGAAGAAACCTCCAAGGTGGCCCGAGAAGACATCTTCACTAGGTCTGCATACTAGATCCTGCGAGACCATGCAGTAGCTATTAGGATTACTGATTTCTGATATCTTGTTTGATACGAGCAATAACTTGTGGAAGGAGCGCAAACGGAGGAAATGGGTATGCTAGACCGAAATCCCAAGGAACTGCCAGAGCATCTATCCGAGCAGCCTGAGGATCTCTTGACCTTGAACCGTACTTTGGAAGCTTGGCGTTCTGCCGAGACGCCATCAGATCCAACTCCGGCATCCCCCATTTGAGGGTTAACCTGGAGAACACCTCCGGATGGAGAGCCCACTCCCCGGGATTAAATGTCTGCTCAGGAAATCCGCTTCCCGGTGGTCCACTCCAGGAATGTGAATGGCAGACAACAATTGTGAGCTTCCGCCCACTGAATAATCTGTGCCACCTCCTTCATGGCTAAGGATCTCTGAGTTCCTCCCTGGTGGTTGATGTAAGCCACTGAGGTGATGTTGTCCGACTGAAACCTAAGGACAATTGAGGCCAAGCCAATCAGAGCATTGTAAATCGTACTCAACTCCAAGATGTTTATGGGGAGAGCAGATTCCTCCCGAGTCCATAGTTCCTGTGCCTTTAACGAATCCCAGGCTGGCGTCCATGGTCACAATAACCCAGAAAGGTCTCCAGAAGCATGTGCCCTGAGACAGATGGTCCTGAGAAAGCCACCACGGGAGAGAGTCTCTTCTTGATTGGTCTAGATCTATCCTCTGAGACAGATCCGAATGGTCTCCATTGTATTGTCTGACCATGCATAATTGCAGAGCTCTCAAATGGAATCAAGGAAAGGGAACAACGTCCATGGAAGCGACCATCAGACCAATTACCTCCATACATTGAGCCACTGATGGCCGAACAGTAGACTGAAGAGAGAAGCAAGAGGAGATAATTTGGGATTTTCTGACCTCTGTCAGAAAATTTTTCATAGATAGGGAATCTATTATGGTTCCTAAGAAAACCACCCTTGTAGCTGGAACAAGGGAATTTTTTTCCAGATTTACTTTCCAACAGTGGGAACGTGGAAAATACAAGATCTCTGTATGAGAATTTGCTTGTTGAAAGTGCCTGAACCAATATGTGGTCCAGATATGGCACCACCGCAATTCCCAGAGATTTGTTCACTGCCAGAACCTTTGAGAAAATTCTGAGAGCTGTGGCAAGACCAAACAGAAGAGCCACAAACTGAAAGTGTTTGTCTAGAAAGGCGAATCTCAGGAATTTGTGATGATCCCTGTGGATGGGAACATGAAGATACGCGTCCTTCAGGTCTATAATCATCATGAACTGGCCCTCTTGGTCCAAAGGAATAATGGAAAGAATGGGTTCCATTTTGAAGGACGGTACCCTGAGAAACTTGTAGAGGCACTTTAGGTCTAAAATGGGTCAAAAAGTTCCCTCTTTTTTTGGGAACCACAAACAGATTTGAATAGAATCCTAGACCTTGTTTCCTTAATGGAACTGGAACAATCACTCCCAGGGAGGAAAGGTCCTGAACGCAGTTCAAGAATGCCTCTCTTTTTACTTGATCTGCAGATAATCTTGAGAGCTGGAATCTGCCCCTGTGAGGGAAAGTCTTGAATTCTATTTTGTAACCCTGAGATACTATGTCCACAGCCCAAGGATCTGGGACATCTTGTCTACACGCTTGACAAAACAGGGAAAGTTTGCCCCCCACTTGATCCGGACCGGGAGCCGACCCTTCATGCTGACTTAGACTCAGCTGAGGGTTTCTTTGATTGCTTCCCCTTATTCCAAGACCGATTGGGCTTCCAAGAAGACTTGGACTGCTCCTGCTTGGAAGAGGAAAACTTTTGACCTTTGAAGTTACGAAAGGAACGAAAATTACTTTGACATCCTTTAAATCTGTTCTTCTTGTCTTGTGGTAGAAAAGACCCTTTTCCACCCTTAATATCAGAAATTATTTCCACCAGAACAGGTCCGAACAAGGTCTTCCCCCTTGTAAGGAAGCTCCAGAAGCTTGGACTTAGAGATAACTCAGCTGACCAAGAATTTAACCACAATAACCCTGCGGGCTAGGACAGTGAAGCTAGACATCTTGGCTCTCAGTCTAATAACTTGCATGTTAGCATCAGAAATAAAGTAATTGGCTAGTTTGAGAGCCTTAATCCTATCTTGTATCTCCTCCAACGGAGTCTCTACTAAAATTGATTCAGACAAGGCGTTGCACCAATAAGATGCCGCACTTGATACAGTGGCAATACAAACTGCAGGTTGCCATTGAAGACCTTGATGAACATACATCTTCAAATAAGCTTCCAACTTTTTGTTCAAGGGATCTTTAAAGGAGCAGCTATTCTCTAAAGGGATTGTAGTTCTCTTAGCTAGAGTAGAAATATCCCCTTCTACATTAGGCACCGTGCGCCAAGAATCTTTAATGGAGTCAGCAACAGGAAACATCTTTTTAAATACGGGAGAAGGAGAGAAAGGAATCCCTGGCTTCTCCCATTCCTGTGAAATAATCTCCGTCCCACGGTCTGGGACAGGATAAACTTCCACAGAGTAAGGAACATCATAGTATTTATTAAGTTTACTAGACTTCTTAGGGTTGACAACGACAGAAGTATCGGAGTCGTCCAAAGTAGTCAATACTTCCTTTAACAGTACACAAAGGTGTTCAAGCTTAAATCTGAAGTTTACTTCAGTATCAGATGAAGGAATAATACTGTCCGAATCTGAGATTTCACCCTCAGAGGCTACCGGCGTATCCTCTTCATCAGGCTTATGAGGGAGGGCAACCTGCGTAGCAGTAGGTGGAACAGAAACCTTACTATCTGAATGTCTAATTTTCCTCTTGCGTTTTCCCAGCATAGGAAACGCAGATAATGCCGCAGATACTGCAGAAGATACATGTGCAGCAGAATCTGCAGGCAAATAAACTCCTCCAGGAGTGAGAGGAACTGCAGGGCACTGTATGTGATGTCATAGAGGCTTGGGACGTTTGAGGAAAAAGCTGTGGCATTGCCTGAACAGCATCATCCTGAGAGACATTAGGCTCAGAGGGCAACATTTTATCTTTAAATTGAAGAGTTCTAGCTAAGCATGCAGCACAGAATTGCATAGGCAAAACAATTTGTGCCTCTAGGCATAACAAGCATTTGTCAAAAAACACAGAGTCTTGGTCCATGTCCATAATACTAAATAAAAAATTCCTCAAATTGTAGATTTATTTTTAAATACACTGTCACTTTAAGAATTTTTAATACCACAATTTGGCTGCCAGAAGCCTCTAAAACGATCGTATAGTAGATCGACACTAAAGATACTGAAATTCTATGATGCTGCTCCACTCCATGAATATCTGACAGCAGAGAGAAGTCACATGGCTGGCAGAGAAAGGAAACTATGCAGCAAGTAAAACGCGCGCGTTTCTCTCTGCCTACAACATAAGTTGCAAGTAGCTGCAGCTGGTTTCAAACTCAAGCAGTTTCAGTTAGCCTGTTCTAGCTAAGCAAGCAAAGAAAACCAACTGCCAAATTTTAAGTTTATACATAAATCCCTGTATAAAGCATTTCAACAAAATTAGCCCAAAGAGGAAAAACGTCCCAATAAATGGAAGATTAATCCCTAGTCTCAGCATACATAATGTGTCTGTCCGCTGCCAAAGAAAATCCTGTATAAAGGATTTTAAAAACGTCCCCATCTACTGCATATGACATATTCTTCTGATGTGCAAGTCTCCAAGACCTAGAAGACAAAAGCACTTACCTGCAGTCTAGCTGTCTGGCAGGAAGACAGCTCACAAGGCATGAAAGGACACATACTCCTTACAGAGATCTGAAGAAAAAGAACGACCAGAGTAACCAACTCTGGCTTTCTGTTCCATGGGCAGCAATGTGTTGGGAAACAAAGCAAGGACTACTACCTCACAACTTCCTAACTGCTTAAAAGGCACCACTACTCTACTGAAAAGATTGACGTGGACTCGGCTAAACCCAAATCCTTGCTTGCAGGGAAAAGTACCTGAAAAAGGAATTAATTTCTTCAGACACCAAACTTCACCTCCTCCATTGACAGAGGCAAAGAGAATGACTGGGGATTATGGGTAGGGGAGTGACACTTAACAGATTTGCTGTGGTGCTCTTTGCCTCCTCCTGCTGGCCAGGAGTGATATTCCCTCTAGTAATTGAATGACGTAGTGGACTCTCCATATCTTAGGAATGAAAAAGTTTTTTCGAATCAGCAAGGCACTAGCTCTTTTTTTCAAATAAGTAAGAAGGAGCTTCTAAGTTGCCAATTGTTTTGGCTATTTTCACTACAAATTGACAAACTGATATAATAATTTTGTTTAGTATAGGACCAGTAGTCAATATTAGTAAACATTCCTGTATAGTATCACAAATCCTGTTATATTCAAGACTATACGGAGTACTAAAAATTAATTTACTGCTATTATTAAATTGTCTCCTGCTTTTTATGCTTGTATCCTAGTAAGGAATCACATAGGATTTGATCTACCATTACTTTTGTTGTACTGAGGAGTTTGTCATCGTACCCTCTTTCTTTTAATCTCTCATTTAAAACTTTGCATTACTAGTTATACAAAACCTCAGTAGAGCACAAAGGCTTATTCCTATTAAATTAACCCTTAGAAATAGACTTTAACGTAAATATCAAAAATTTAAAATTGTGTTTCCAACCGTGGGCTTCCTGAAAAGGTGTGTATCAAACTATTCCCTGTCTTCATTTTGCCAATAATTCAATATCCAAAAACTGGATTCTAGATTCATGTTGTTCACCCAAAAAATTCAAATTGAAATGATTCTGATTTATATATTTAAAAAATGAATCCACTGAATGTGCATCTCCATCCCACACCAGCAGCAGGTGGCTCTGGATAATGAATCAAACAAACAGTCTTTTTCAACATTATACCTAGACTGATACTAGCATGTCTAACATGAAAAGTTTATAAACTGCAGGTTGAGAAGTCCTTAACCAGAGAACCTTTCCACCTGCAATCTGCTGAAGAGCTCTGTTGTTCAATCCTGTCCCCCGATTTTGAATTGCGTGACAGTAGGGCCTGTCGGTCACACGGAATAAGCAAGCTGAGATGTTTTTTCTTTGCCTCTCAGGATAAGAAGCAAGTAAATTTGTGGCTGCAGACTCACTCATGCAAGGCCTGAACTGCTTGTTCTCAGAAGCTGCGAATGCATCTTGATATATTTTCCCTTAAGTATACATTTTTCAAGCCCTACAATAGATAATGGCCAGGGGACCAGTACAACTAACACTTATTTTGGAAAAGTGTCACTGTATAGTGATGATAATAAATATTTACACACTAATAAACGAAACACTATATGATAATGCAAGGCATCTACAATATACATGCTTCACTGTATAATTAAACCAGAGAACCTATACACTGATAACATATATGCTGCACTGTATAATGATGTTGAAGGTTCATACGCTAAAAAACAGAACAGGCTGCCCTGTATAATGATGGGTGCCTACTGCCTATACACTGATTGTGAGCACTCTGTGCATAGAGAAAATGAACAGACTGCACTCTATAATTATGGAAAGTATCTATACACTAACATGTTGTGTTGAATAATGATTATGGCCATCTATACACTTTGTTGTATAGGTATGAATGTAGAGTAGAAAGATAATAGACATGTGGTACTGTGAAAATATGACTTTAGATAGGTACACAGATAAATATATATACTGTTTACACACACCAGAAATCATGCAGGAGAAGATAGAGCATTGATATTTTGCAGTCTATCAAATGTTGGAGGATTGTCAGTGCTCGTAGGATTGCCCATTAGTCATAGTAATACCCATAAGGCTGTAGGTGGAGATAAGTCTCACTGCTGTCATGGGCTCCACCAAGTTTTATGAATGCTGCTAAAGTTTTGCAGAAAGTGCAGGGCTGTGCTGATAGATATTTTGGCTAGATGCTTCCAGCTGTTCTGCTGACCTGCACTCTACTGCCCCTTTGATTCAGGGCAGTCCCCTCTCAGTCTAGCCATTATGCTACCACATATGACCCCCTACTTTGAAGTTAAAGTTAGGCAGCAAAAAAATAAATATACATATAAAAAAAAAAATTCTTTCACAAAATCTGCTTCCTTCCCCCTTGCAGGGGCGCCCTTAGGCGGTTCTAGTCTGCCTCTATTGTAGTTTCGGCCCTGGTTGTATACAGAGTCTTATTGCATTAAAACAAAATATAAAGTGCAAATGTAATAAAACTTAAAGGACAACATCTGAGGGCTATTGTAATATAATATACAAAGTGTAAGTGTAACAAAACTCATGTCATGCACTGCTAAATTGCACTTATCTCTACTTCACATTCAGAAATCCAGTGAAACCCCTTGGAGAGAGACAGCAAAATTTGCCTTTCAAGAATCTGGTGAGAGCCTTGCCGTTCTGGAGGACCATTTTAGATAATCTCACCTGAGCAGATAGCATTATAGAGAATTGGGCCTTTAATAATAATAAATTCATCTTACATCTTGCTAATGTAAAGAATGTAGTGCAGTCTGTAGCGGGGTCCTATTTGATGTCAGTTAAAGGGACACTCCAGTTATAATTGTAATGTGCATCAGTGCATTTCAGTTTTTAATAGAGTTAAGTTTGCATTACACTTGAATTGTACGCATAACCATTACAAACCCTAGTAAATTAAATCGAGATTTATACAAATGTTTGCTGTCAAGGTAAGTTTGCACTTCTTACAGACAACAAATGAAGAGTCAGTAAAAGTTAGGATAACATAAATGTTTATTACAGTGAGTGCCTATAAAAACATGGCTGCTTATAAGCAATAATATTGCACTAATGTGTAGTGCTAATACATATCCACTTTTTAAAAAAAAAAAAAAAACATTGTCCAGTGTTTAAAAATAAATTGTAATTTCTTACACATTAAGGACTAGATTACGCGTGGAGCACAAATTTGCGCTCCCGCAAGAGCTTTATCTGCGCTCAACTTTTTTTACTATTGTGCGCCCAGTTGATCGTGTATTACAAGTCGAAAGTAAAACTTTTGCGCTCTCGTGGTCGCATCCTTGTGCAGAAAAAAAGACTGCAAAGTTGTGAATGCAGGGCCGTATTCTTCATAGTCTTTAATCCCATACCGCCGTTAGGAAGTTCCATGCAGTCCTAACTGCGCTGGGCTTTAGTGCCGTTAGGACGGCATGGAAGGTCCTAGCTGTTTGGCTGTACTGAAGCCATAGAAGCTTCCTAAATGGGATCACGGGCTGAAGGGCGTGCCTAGCATCATAGACACTCCCCCCTGACCCGATCCCATCATTGAAATCATGCAATCACATCAGTGATTGCATGGTTTAAATTTTTACTTATTTGTTTACACCAGAAATTTGTTCTGATGTAGACAAATAAGTCAAGGCGGTAAAGGGTTATATAGAGCCTTGTTTTGAACAAAAATAACAGCCACCAGCTCGTACAAACACGAGCGCAAAATTTCAGTGAGATATATGTATGTATTCACTTTCAACTTGTAATACGGATGGAATTTAACTTGCGCGCAAACGACCACCAAAACCCGATATCACTTGTGCGCAAACAATAACGTGCCACTCGTAATCTAGCCCTAAATTCTTATATTTAAAAATTGCATAGCTTATGTTTTGTTAATTATCAATCTTTAATCCAGAACTGAAGTCAATATGAGCTAATAATGCACATTTAAATGTCTCAGTTCCTTTGCCAGTTATTTAGAGTGGAGAACAAGTATCCTTATGTTGAATAAGGTTCTTAAAGGGATAGGAAAGTCAAACTTAACCTTGCAAGAATCAGACAGAGCATGCAATTTTAAGACACTTTAAAAATAACTCCTATTTTCAAATGTGCTTTGTTCTCTTGGTATCCATTGTTGAAAATGAATATGCACATATCCTACACTAGTGGGAGCTAGCTGATGATTGGTGCCTGCATACATTTATCTCTTGTGATTGGCTATTTGGCTTACTATATGTTCAGCTAGCTGCCAGTAATGCAATGCTGTTCATTCAGCAAAGGATAAAAAGAGAATGAAGCAAATTTGATAATAAAAGTAAATTTGAAAATTGTTTAAAATTGTATGTTCTATCCAAATTATGAAGGACATTTTGGAGGTTTTGTGTCCCTTTAATCTCATTTAGAGTCATTTCTTAAACAATTATATATCAGCTTAGCGCAAACTTTGTACCTTTAAAAGATTTCAGTGAAAAAATGCTACAAAATTTACTTTCACAGTATGCCGCTCCTGGCTCTACTGAGTGAATAGACAGCGTGCCCGATGCGCTTAGAGGAAACAAACAGACCCGCTCAGTAGAGCCAGGAGCGGCGTACTGTGAAAGTAAATTTTGTAGCATTTTTTTTCACTGAAATCTTTTAAGGTACAAAGTTTGTGCTAAGCTGATGTTATATAATTCTGCACTATGTGCAGAATTATATAACATTATTTTGTGGGTTTACTGGCCCTTTAAGTATCAGTGAAAATATCACTTAGAATGTTACACATAAATCTCTTATAAAATTGTTTTTGGGATTTACAAAATGTTTAACTGCATGTTGGGTTCACATTTTTAAGTGATAAGAAAGATTGCATTTTGTAATCAAAATCAACTGGTCTTCTCTGTGGTTCTTTGTACTTCCGTGTCATCTTATCACCCAAGTATGTAATAAGCTCACAATGATCGACAAACTGATCCAGCTTTTTCTTGTATTTTTTTCGAACATAATCTGAATTCCGATGATTGTAAGCTGAAAAATATTAAGTACTGTTAATATTTTAAAAAATTGTATAGGGAAAATAACAACATTTATGCTTACCTGATAAATTCCTTTCTTTCCTGGCATTCCTTACTGTTTGGAAATACAACACCTGGCCACCAGGAGGAGGCAAAGACACCCCAGGCTTAAATATCCTTCCCACTTCCCCTATCTCCCCAGTCATTCGGCCGAGGAAAAGTAGGAAAAACATCAGGGATTAAAGGTGCCAGAAGAAAAACAAAAAGGGAGCCACCCAAACAAAGAAAAAACTTTTACGGGGTCGTGGACTCTCCCTGCCAGGAAAGAAAGGAATTTATCTGGTAAGCATAAATTTTGTTTTCTTTCCATAAGGCAGGGAGAGTCCACGACTTTATTCCTTACTGAACCAAAAATGGCCCGGCTACTACGCTTACATTTTTGCTTTTTCAAATATAGCTACCAAGAGAACTAAGAAAATTTGATAAAAGGAGTAAATTAGAAAGTTGCTTAAAATTGCATGCTCTATCTGAATCATGAAAGTTTCATTTTGACTAGACTGTCCCTTTAAATCTAACTGGAAAGGCCCACTGCAGACTTCACAAGCCTAACGCTGCTATAGTCTGCAAAGTCATTATTTGACCAATATAAAAACTTATTTACACCTGTCCCTATAAATGAGGAGATCTAAAAGTATTTTTTTTTTTAAAAAAAAAAATAGGGAAACCTAGGTTATCACATGGTAGTGTTAATTATGTTATGGAATCTAAAGATCTATATTTATTCTTCTATGTTTAAAGAGAAATCTCAACATTTTTCTTCCATGATTCAGATAGAGCATACAATTTAAAACAACTTTCTAATTTACTTCTGTTATCAATTTTTCTTCATTCTCTTAGTATCCTATGTTCAAAGGCTTAGGAGCCGGCCCATTTCTGGAGCACTATATGGCAGCAGAATGTTATCAATTTGCAAGAGCACTATTTCCTGTCATGCAGTGCTCCAGACATCTACCTAGGTATCTCTTCAATAAAGAATATCATGGGAACGAAGCAGATTTGATAATAAGTAAATGGGAGATTTTTTTTAAATACTATGCTCTGTCTGAATCACAAAATAATTTTTTTTTGGGTTTCATATCCCTTTACATTTTAAGTAGAAGCATTTTTGCAATATACTTTCATTAGCAAAAATACTTCTAGTAAAAGTTATTACTATTTTTCAGCGGCATACACACATATACTGTGAGGGCAAATTTGTGCATTGAATACATCATGTGCTTAATGTCAGTTTAATAAAGTTTACTGTATCTAGATTGTAAGTTCCCACGGGAATAGGGCCCTCAATTCCCCCTGTTTTTGTCTGTAAAATTTTGTCTCTTATCGTATTGTTTCTCCACTGTACTGTTATCCTTGTACCCATGGGCAGCGCTGCGGAATCTGTTGGCGCTTTATAAATAATTAATAATAATAATAATACTGTTGATTAGGTTTAAGCTCAGATATGACCTCCATCTTGGCTTTCCATTTACCATCTATTCATTTCTGTACTACTTGTAATTTGAATAATTACTACAGCTTACAAGTGTACAGTAACTGATTCATAAAAATGGTTTAATCTTAAAAGAAGAAACAATGGTAAGGGCCACTGATAAATATATGAGCCCATCTGATTCTATTCAGCAAGGCAGAATAACTATGTATCATTAACATGGCAATGCATACTCCATATTAGATATGTGCATGAATGAAGAAGGCGGCAGCTGCTTGTGCCGTTTGGCTATTTTCAGAATTTAATTTATTCTTGTGAAACTGCAACACTAGGATCTGTGTAAATCCAGATCCTAGTGTGTTGAAGTTTCACAAGAATACATTTTGGCTCCAAAAATAGCCAAATAGCATGAGCAGCCGCTTTCATCCGCATTCTGAGGTATTCAAATCCTCTCAATGCACATATCTGCTCAAATACACAGATACCCATATGATCTTTTTTTTTTTAAATCACCTTTTATTGAGGTTTTGCAAAAACAAATATAATAAAATGTACAATAAATGGTGAATATTGCAAATAATAACAGCCTGTCATAGGACACAATACAATGCAATCTTTAGCTAGAAAACAAATTAACAGACATAAGAAATATCACAGTATTAACTGAAACCTCCATTTTATGTATACAATAGATTCTATGAATGACTAGTTATCTGGCCCCTCATGGGCTCTGTAATATAGGCAAAATAAACTCTGGGGTACAGTAGTCATAGCAAAGACCCTATTGGGCCTAATGACACTTTCAGGGTGTTTTTTCAGCGGGTAAGCACCGCTTGAAATGGAATGGTCACGTATGGACCATAGGTGACCCACATCCAATATAGAACAGTATAAATTGGAATGATACGGTATAACCTGGGATGTGGGGGCGGGGGGAGGTTATCATCTGAAGTGGAACAGTTTACCTGAGATGATAAAAGCAACCTTAGTGGAACTTAATTGAACTAACACTAAGATAAATGGGCTAGTTTTATTCAGACAAATATTGTCATTCATATACGTACATATAATGTATAAATAAACATGAATAACATATGTAAATAGCATCAAGTAGTAGGTACTACTTTAGAGTGTCGTAATTGTATAAATGAAGAAGGCAGAATGTTAATGGCACTAGCAGTAATACTTTATCAGGAATATAGCATGAACCCATATGATCTTTTAACTGGTGACTTAAACAATATGCTTTTTACTTCTGTGATTACCCCGTATCTAAGCCTCTGCAGACTGCCCCCTTATTTCAGTTATTTTGACAGACTTGCATTCAAGCCAATCAGTGCCGACTCATAAAAAACTCCACGGGAGTGAGCATAATGCTATCTATATGGCACACATGAACTAATACTGTCTAACTGTGAAAAACTGTTAAAATGCACTGTGATAAGAGGCGGCCTTCAAGGGCTTAGCAATTAGCATATGAGCCTACCTAGGTTTGTTAAACGAACAAAGCAAATTTGATGAGAAAAGTAAATGGGAAAGATGTTTGAAACTGCATGCCCTATCTGACTCATGAAAGTTTAATTTGGACTAGACTGTCCCTTTAACTGCTCAAATCTGATTGTGTTGCTGCGTATGTTTTGTTCAGGTCTACAACATATTCAAAAGCTAAACATATAAACAATAAAAAAAGAGAATTTTGGGGTGTCAATGGCCTTGTAGTGTGATTTAGTCCATAATTAAAGGGCCATGATACCCACATTTTTTCTTTCATGATTTAGAAAGAGAATGCATTTTTAAACATCTTTCTAATTTACTTCTATTATCTAATTTGTTTTATTCTCTTGATATTCTTTGCTGAAAAGCATATCTAGATATGCTCAGTAGCTGCTGATTGGTTGCTGCACATAGAAGCCTTAAAATGTTAAATGTTCATGGGATAGGATTTTACAACAGTATTAAAGGGACATGAAACACAAATTTTATCTTTCATGATTCAGATAGAGTGTACAATTTTAAACAACTTTCAGGAATACTTCTATTATCAAAATTGCTTCATTCTTTTTTATCCTTTGTTGAAGAATCAGTAATGCACTACTGGGAGCTATCTGAACACATTGGTTAAGCCAATGACAAGAGACATAGCAGCCACCAATCAACAGCTAGCTTCTATTGGTGCATTGCTTCTCATGTGCCTACCTAGGTTAACTCTTACATATATTGTCTAATTTCCTTCATTCTCTTGAAATTGGAAAAAGCTCAGGAAAGTCAATGCACATGCCTTTAACACTCTATGGAAGCAGTGTTTGCAACAATGCTTGTATTAATGTTATACATAGCTGCAAACACTGCTTTAATGATGGACATGACTAAGGGTTCTAGATTCCCGAAACGTTTTCTTTAATAAAAGTTTGTATTCACTTTTATGTGGTGCTGCTATATTTTAAATTCCTTTAAAAAAGTTATTACAAGCAATTTGGAATCTTTTCAACTAATTTAAATTTTGTATGACACCACTCAGGTATAGGCTGTGCTACTTTAGTCCTTGACAATACCCTGGCTGAGGTTTATTGGTATAGATTGCCAAATTTCGGATGCACCTGATTGATGACTAACACATGTTTAAATCTTGCACGTGTTTAACTTACCTTTTAGGTGGTATGCAATGTATAGTAGGGCAGATCTTTTTACACTTAAGAATGGGTACTTAGGCTTAAGAGCGCCAACATCATTAAGTGCTTTTATTAAAGCAGTAGCTGCTCCCTAAAAAATAACAAGACAATAAAAAAATTTACTATAAAGGATAGTAATATCATGAGCTGTCCTAATTTAGCCAGTGCTCCAAATTAAAACACATAGGGTCAGATAACAAGTGGTGCACTACTCAGCGCTTTTGCTCACACGCAAACAACTCTAGAAGTAAAGTTTTAATGCGCACAGCTTTGCACATGCATTACAAGTTAAAGGTAAAAGGTTTGCGCGCAAGCAAAACCCAATACGCATTAAAGGGACAGTATACTGTAAAATAGTTTTTCCCTTAATGTGTTTACAATTGCTTTTTTTACCAACTGTAGAGTAAAAAATGTATGAAAATTAGCTTTTTAAGGTTTATTTCTGTATATTAAAGCTCTGATTTTGTGTTTTGAAGCCACAGCCTAATAAAATAGGTTGAGCTTGTAGGTATAATCAGATCTCATTACTGTATCACATTGTGCACATATACCTGCTTCTTTATCTTATATCTGTCCTTAAAACAATCACCAGTACTTTGAGAGAACAATGGAAAATCAACATTTTATTACCTTATCTCTGCTTTATCACACTGGGAGTGTAATTTCTTCTGCTGGCTGTGTTTACAAAGCTTATCTATAGCTGGGACCTGCGGCCACAAACTTTCAGAATAGGGGATACCACATGCTAAATTAACAATTTCAAATGCCAATATAAGGGTAAAGGAGCTACTTATAAACAATTTAATACACTCCAGCAGGTAAAGTGGATCATTGGGAACAAATTAAAGGGGAGAAAATTTTTGAGTAAACTGTCCCTTTAACTTCAGGACTTTGGATATAGCAACTGCACCAATGCATTCGCCCCATAGACTTCAATGTTATGAAAATAAAACCCTAACACTTATTGCTCGCATGCTAACCCTACACCGCATAAGACCAAGGGCGCTCAACCCGACATGAGTTATTCATATTTCATATTCCAATGTTCTTCACATAGTAGAAAATGTTTGTGTAATTTTTAATATATATATATTTAAAAAAAAATATCTATCTATACCTATATCTGTATGTGTTTATGTATGTGTATATATATATATATATATATATATATATATACACATACACACACATGTATAGACATGTATATAATATAGCCCTTTCAATTCAAATACCTTGTTATATACCACATACCTTTTAACCCTTATAAATAATTTGTATTAATATTTATATGAAAATTTTACATCAGATAGTGTTTAATATGAGTGTAACAGTTTAGTTTAATGTATTATGTATTTATGTTGTGTTTGGTGCGCTTTTTTTTTTTTTTTTAACACTTGGCCTTTGCGCAAGGTCTTTAATTGTGCAAACCTGACACATGCAAATTTAATTTGCACTCAAGTGAACAGGTTTACTTTTAACTTGTAATGTGTGTGCAAGTTAGCGAGGTTGCTTATCGTGACTTGCGCAAATAACAGCGCGCCACTGTAATCTGGCCTATAAATTTCATGTAATTGTTGACACTAATTTCTAACAAAAAGGGCCTTCAGTGTACTGAAAACTTGCAATCTAAACATACTCTATAACCCATTGAAAAGTGTCACCCTCACTGAACCGGTTTCCTGTTCCTACATGGCAGACATGGTAATTTTTTACTTAAATCTAAATTACTGGCTTTTAAATTTGTTGCCCTTCTCTTGAAATTGAATTCTAATAAAGATTCATGTAACTAACTCTTGTTAGCTTCAGGGCTGTTCATTCCTGTGTATTTCTTTATTTGTGTTCCCATATTACTCTTTAGAAGCCATTGTAGCACACAAGAATGTCTCCACAAACTTTAAAGGGATATTAAAGACAAAGGGGCCAATTTATTAACTGTCAGACGGACATGATCCGCTGTAGCAAATCATGTCCGCCTTACATCGCTAAATGCGGACAGCATACGCTTTCGGCATTTAATGGTGCAAAAGCATTTCTAGTGAATTGCTTGTGCAATGCCGCCCCCTGTAGATTCACGGCCAATCGGCCGCTACAGGGGGTGTCAATCATCCCGATCGTATCTGATCGGGATGATTGCTATACACCGCCATTTCCGGTGAGCCTTAAGGCTTGCGCGGAATAAGCAGCATTGACTACTTCTTCAATCGACCCCTAAATATATTTTATGCACCTCAACCTATTTATGGAGGCCGCCATTTTGGAGCCTAGGTTTCATTGCAGTGAAAGCTAGGTATCAACATGAAGGCACCCATGACTAGAGGAAGGCGGAGGATACATTCAATACTAATAAAATATATTTAGTGTTTAATGTTTCTTTAAAGATTGTCAAAACCTTTCCCAGCATCTCATGTAAAACATTGCCTACATAAAAAAAGAACAATCTTCCCTTTGTCTAACACTCCTACAACAATCATAAGTGCATTTTCATTTACAGACACATGGGCTAGGGTGTGGTTAATTTAACCTGATTGTAAATAGATTGTAAACTCTACTGACCAGGGTCTAATTTTAACATAAACAGCACATTTACACTCGTTTTGACTGATGCACATGGATGGTGTTATACAACTGCAAAACATATTATGTTAACATTTAGTCATAAACATTTAGATACAAAATACCTGTTCAAGGTATCCAGTTAAAGGAAGTGAAGTCAGCAAGATTGGCTCCTTCTTTGGTGGCAATTTCCTGGGAAGCTCTTGGTTCCAATATTTTTCAGGAAGTCTAGATTTAGCAACAAACAATTACTCATAATGACCATTTCACTTATTAATTAATTAATAAAAAAAAAAAATTATATATATATATATATATATATATATATATACACATATACATACATAAAGAAAGACATATACACAATCACATAATGCTAAATCTTCTGTTCTGTTCCATACATCCCATAAGAAATACACAGTATATATAAATTAATTAATTGATTGAAGGGCTTTAGTTCTTACTAATTTCTAGGGGCAGAATTGTATAAATATAACACAGCAAAAATAAATACAGTTTCACCTTATTTGCCTAAAAATAAGCATGCTGCGTCAGTAATATTTAAGGTATATACCAAACAAAACACTATCTCAAAAATTTAGATCCTCCTGGCTAATCAATCTTTTGTTTTGGTGGGTATCCATAGTTTCATCTACATTTCTTCACAACTGCAAAATACATAATCAGGTGTTTTAGTCGCTTCAATATATTTTGAATACCAGAGAAAAGACTTGTATTGTATTGTAAGTCTCTGTTTACTGACAACAGAAAAACTACACATCTAAAAACAAAATTACCTCATAAACTTTTGCAGCTTTTCTTCATTTTCAAAAAAATATATTTTTTCTTTATATTCAACAGCATTTTCAATGTGACCAGGGACAAGTGCTTCATATCTATGGAGCAAAATATAAAGGCCAATAATATATACTGCAGTAGCAAAATAATGTATTATAAATTGTAAACATATGAATTTTCCAATGCTTATTGCTAAATATTTAAGAAGCTAATCAATACTGATCAGACTGCAGTATACCTGAAAATATAAAAACATAATACTTCAAGTGGTTAGTAGGTAGTTATGGTATCTTATTAAGAAGAACAGGGGGGCGCCTCATGTGCAGAATCATCAAACACAAATATGAACTCAATATAATATAGGCCAAATCTATGCTTTATATTCATTACACCCGATAATGCTACGGCCTGCACCTACTAGCACATTGGTGTGCTCTATTAATATGTGAGTACCCATTTCACCTATATTATATCAAGTTCATATTTGTGTTTGATGATTCTGCACATGAGGCGCCCCTCTGTTCTTCTTTATATTCTACAGCTTTAACCCGGATCAATCGGTGGGGAGGAGGCAGCCAACATACGAAAATTTATTTTAAGGAGGATTCTCCTATATCCAAGAAGTATATTTTGTTCACTTGGGACATTTCTTAGTAAAATCTGTATGTATACTTAATATGGTTATTTGTATATTATACATTGTATCAGACATACTGTATACTGACAACTATTAAGCAGTTTTACTCTTTTACAAGCGCCCCCTTAGATTGTATTATATTATAGTTATGGTATCTTCTCTTTGATGCTTTACTCCTTCATGACAAACCCATATCAGCGTGTATCTCAGGTGGCTGCTGGATACCTGCATGTGAGGTTATCCAGCAACGGTGCAGTAACAGACAAGTTTGATTGTTACTGTGTAAGCACTGAGACAACTATTCACAGTGTTTGTATGCTTAAAATGGAGCCTAGATACTGGCATGCTGCAATGAATACTAGCATCAGGCTTAGTAGGCTATCATTGGATTCCTCTGGAGTGAGGCAGACCAGTGATGCCCTATAAAGTACAACTATGGTCATGTGATCACTGTGACAGCCAGTCCCAATGACTACATGTCATCCCATTTTTTTTTTACCCCTGTTTTATTTTCTGCCCTTGGTGATGAAAGGGATAAATATAAAAATGTGAAAATGCCTCTAGGTATATATGCTGGTATATATACTTTTGTGTAGTGGTTTTGGATTGGATGACTGCTATTAAAGTGAATGTAAACTTTTGACTATGTAATCGTCACTACCAATTTACAATCAACTTATCATTTAAACCGCTATGTTTAAAAAAATAAATAAAAATGAACTGTTTCATATTAAAACATATATTAAAACTTAGCTCCGTTTTTGCTGGTTAACTCCTCCCATCCTTGACTTCCTGTATTCAGACTGCATTCCGTATAGAGCGGTCCCGGCCGCTCTATTACGTACTTCTGAAGCGCACTCACGACGAGAACTCGATTTGTGCATGCGTTTTTACACGATGGCTAATATGCGCATGCGTTCCGTGATCCGTTGTCAATCATTATCGGCCAACAAATTTTCATTGCACCTGCGCGTTTACGCGGTTTATCCGTGATCGCTAATGCAGATGAGCTGGTAAATGTTTTGCGCATGCGCTAGTCGTGGACGCACATTGCTTGTCAATCCAGATTCTGAAGGGAACGCATGCACAGTGACATTGCGTAGCGTTGAAAAAAAAGGCTCTGAACGCCCCGGGGGGGGGGAATAGATTATTAGTTAAAGGAACTGTCAATCACCTTAGAAATGCGGGACAAGATGGCGGGCGGAGGAATACAGTAATAAAAATATCGGTAAATACCTTTTCTATTCGGTTTTGTGGTGCAATATTAAAAAAATGATGACTTAAACTAGCCTTTATTTTGGGAGTTACACAACATGATGATTAGAGGTAACCGTGAGTTTACATTCCCTTTAAGCTTATAGGCCAAGCATAGTAAATGTTAGCTTTAAACCACTAATTCTATCCTTGTAGCATTTGGCCTATATTTGCTATAAATTACTTGGAAACCTAGACATATTTAGTATTTTTAAACTCAGGACAAGATAATTAATCTATTTGAGGCATTTTTAGCATTAAATTCCTATTTATTGTAATTTTAATTAACCCATATTGGTTCACAAGAAAGCCCTTGTTGTCTGATAAAAAACAGTATATAATAAGTATGGGTGCACTTAGCAAGAGAGCTGATAATTATGGGTAAAATGAATTTTTGAGGGCTTAATAAAGAAAAAATAAATACATTTTTAATGGCTTAATGAAGAAAAAAAAAACGGCCTATAACCACATTAAAGTGAAGGCAAACTTTGGTGAATGAAAGCCCGTTTTTTAAAAATACTATTAAAAACAGGGGCACTTTCATTCATCAAAGTTTACAATGCAGCCTTTTTGGTAAAACAATTACCTTTTTTTTTCCACTGCTACAGCAGCTTCCCTCACCTAGAGATCCTCTATTCACATGTCAGCAATGACTAATCCGGCTTCCTCCAATCACAGCTTTCCCCCCAGGCTAGTCATTGTCTGAGGCCATGCTGTGATTGGAGGAATAGAGGATCTCTAGGTGGGGGAAACTGCTCTAACTGTGAAAAGAAAAAAAGGTAATTTTTTTAACAAAACGGCTGCTTTGTAAACTTAGATGAATGAAAGTGCCCGTTTTTAATAGTATTTTTTAAAAAACGGGCTTTCATTCACCAAAGTTTGCCTTCACTTTAATAAATGTTTCTATGGTAGGTGCCATTTGTGGCCACATTTTTTATTATCTTTTTATTGCAGAGGTACCTTACATAACTAAAAAAAACCAGTAACATCTGTTTCTTAAAAAAGTAACAAAGTATTATGCACTTATATTTAGGGACAACAAACCTTTTCTTTCCATCCAAGTAAGTAACTGAGCAGTATCCCCTCATCTCTGCATTTCTGGGAAATTTAGACTTCACATCACCCACAGTTAATTTCTTTGGGAGCATCTCAGGTGGAGGTAGAGGATGTGGCGCTAGAGGTGGAACATACAGTTCTGCAGCTTCTAAAAAGGCCTAATATAACAAAATAAATAAATAATGGGTGTACAAAATAGTCACTATCAAGAATTTCCAAACTAATCAGTGAAGTATGTGTTAATTATGTAACAACATTTTTTTTCTCTCTCTTCTATATAGCTAATGTTTTTTCTCTGAGACATGCAGAATATAAATACACAAAAGAACAACTCAGATATGATATTTACTATTAAACAGACGTCCACCCTAAGGCCTGGGGCTCACTGGGTCCTTTACAGTGCGCTTTTAACATCTACCACTCCTCCTCCTCCTCACATCTAACCATTTGCAACACACACATTGCCTTCCCTTCTGAGCAAAAAAGCTTATTTCTGTCTATGTTAATATAGCATAGTCTGTGAGCAGTGGTCAAGTCCTACAAAACAAAGTGTGGGAACTCACCAAGACTCCCATCCCTCTCACAATTAATATTGTTTTATACACACACTATATTTATATGCATATAATCTATACACCTTGGTTAATGAAAGCAAATTAAATCCTATGAAGAGTTGAATGGTTGCCTTTGGGCCTGAGACTCCTCCTTTGTAACAGAGTCTCACCCACTTAAGGTGCAATAGTTGCATTTCTGCTGAGGGGAGCTAAATAACCCCAGAGCAAACCACACAGAAATGTAAGCACCATATGTTCCACACAGTGCAGGGTGATCACACAGCAGGTCCGCTGACAAGCTTACATTTTAGTGTATTGTAGTGTTATTGCCCCTTACTAGATGATCTCACTATCCCTCTAACCAGACTGTGCTCCAGCTCCTCCCACTAACAGCAGCAGTGTTTACTGAAGTGTCTCTGTTTTCTGTCCAGGGGGAACTTAGTTCCACCTGCCAAAATTGTGCAGGAACTCCATTCCCATGAGTTTCTGCTGGACTTGACCCCTGTCTGTGTGTATATGCAGCATTGTGACACTTATGTGGCTAAATAATTATTAAATTCAAGATTATAATTAAGTATATATTTTTGTGTAAAATTTCTGAATTTTCTAAAATGCATTCATAGGACGAGCAGCTGCAAAACCTCTAATGTGATCCCTTGTGGGAAAAAGTTGGAAAAACCTACAATAAAAGCGGAAACTTACACATGGATAAAACATCACATGCTTTTTGTTCTAAAGTGAAGAAGCAGATTGATCAGGATGTGAAAATCTCACTCATAACAGGGCACACATGAGAGAAGTATTCAAATCTTACCCCCATGAAGCTGACCAGATGGGGAGAAGAGTATGAAATCAACAAAATTGTAGCTAATAAAACCTTACATCAATATTATGCAAAATAGTAAACTGAAACAACTATGTTTAAAATGTATTTAAAGGGACAAGGGCATTATATTAAAAATGTAATTACTGAGAAAGTGTAGAATTTAAAAAATGTAATTGACTTCTATTTTCCATTGTACCTCTTTCTCTTGTAACTCAACTCTTTTCCATACTGATGTAGTCTTGATGTATAACATATAAACATTGTTACAAACACTGCTCCCATGTAGTGCTCAAGACACATGCAAATTCCTGAACCTACGTAAGTTTGCTCTGAATAAATGGGCATGAAACCCAACATTTTATTTCATGATTCAGATAGAGCATGCAATTTTAAACAAACTCCTAATTTACTTCTATTATCACATTTTCTTTGTTCTCTTGGTATATCTTTTGTTGAAAAGCAGGGACGTAAACTCAGGAGTGTGCACGTGCCTGGAGCACTTTATGGCAGAAGTTTTGCAAGAATGTTATCCCTTTGCAAGAGCACTAGACGGTAGCACTAATTTCCTCATGTAGTGCTCTACACACCTACCTAGGTTTCTCTTCAACAAAGAATACCATGGGAATGAAGCCAATTTGATAATAGAAGTAAATTGAAAACTTTTTTTTAAATTGTTTGCTTTGTCTGAATCACAAAAGAAAAAATATTAGGATCTCACATTCCTTTAAGTCTTAAAAAGAAAATGATCAATACTACAATTTTTACATTGTCAGAATTTCATATTATGTTTCAATTTAGTACTTCAATAGCTGTTTTTATGCTGACAAATTCATTAAGAGTATAAGCTGTCATATAAAAACAGTGTATGGTAAAATGATCAGGACGTAGCCATAAAAAGAAATCAAATAAATCTGAAAAGCACTCAGACAAACAAAGGACAGTAAAATTAAGTTTGATTAACAATTTTAAAAGCTTGAGAAGAAAAGTAACTAGCGCCTAGGACTGATATCTGCTCACTATAAAGAAGACCCCCTAATAGGTCTAAAAACGGAACAATGAAACAGGATATATAGGAGCGCCAATGGCTTAGATATACCACAGGAAATAGAAATAATCTCCAATTGTTTCTCTTAAAATTAAATTAATCAAATGTCAAACGGATATATTTATTATATAAAAACAATATGATTCTGATCTCCAGAATTCATAAAAATGTAAATAAAAGCAAAAAACACATATAAAAATACATATAATAAAGTACAGCGGATGACAAATTAAAATACAGCGGATGGCAAATAAAATCTAATCTAGTTATATAAACTGGGTAACCAATATCTAATGGTACGGTGTTGGTAAAGACCCTCTAGTATATACACAAATGTGTATTGAGAAACAAGTTGGTACTTAATGGATTTATCAAATAAGTGTACAAATTAACTAAGTGTCCAATAGATGATATAATAACTCAAATAGTGTTATCAGTAAGTGATAAGACCACTATTATAGTGATACGAGACCCACTTTATGGGTCAACAGTTCATACAGGTGGTGCAAAATGTGATGATTAATACAAATCGTATAATAAACGCCGTGATAAATCAAAAATGAGATGAAAATGTATTGGAATCCTTAAACTGACAGATAAACCATATTATGGATCACAATATATAACACAAAATAAAATACAATTCTGAGGTGATTGAATTGGTGTGATCAAAAATCAAAAAATAAAAGATGTGAAAAATGTAAAAAATACAAAATTATACGTGTGGTCCAGCTAGTGGGAATCTAAACTAAACTGGTACCAGCCATTATCTCAATTAACCTAATTAAATCTGGAAGATGGACTCAGTGGTCCGGTAATACGTCTAACTTTAATATCTTATAAACAATAAACCAATAAAACAAATAACACAAGCTATATAATCGATATGAACAACATAAAAAAACAGAGAGTTTATGTCTAGTTTGGCCAAAACTAATCCACAACTCTTAAAGGTGTGTTTCCACAACTCTTAAAAGATAATAATAATGACAATGACAATGTCCTTAAAAAGTCAATTTGATAAAAGTGAATCCTTATAATGTCTGATGAAAAAAAGTCCTCAATGTATGGTGGAGTCCAAAGTCCTACTCCTTTGTTAAGACAGAAACCTGAAAAAGATGGAAAAAGCGCACTAAACAAACAGCGCTACAAGGGTATGGACTATTGAAATTAGTCTTGCCGATCAAATCCTGGTCCTGGATATAATGAGCCTCTCAAATCTTTGGTACAAAGTTGTCGTCTACGCGTTTCGGCCCTCGTAACGGGCCTTTTTCAAGACAAAAAAAAAAAGGCCCGTTACGAGGGCCGAAACGCGTAGACGACAACTATCCAGGACCAGGATTTGATCGGTAAGACTAATTTCAATAGTCCATACCCTTGTAGCGCTGTTTGTTTAGTGCGCTTTTTCCATCTTTTTCAGGTTTCTGTCTTAACAAAGGAGTAGGACTTTGGACTCCACCATACATTGAGGACTTTTTTTCATCAGACATTATAAGGATTCATTTTTATCAAATTGACTTTTTAAGGACATTGTCATTGTCATTATTATTATCTTTTAAGAGTTGTGGAAACACACCTTTAAGAGTTGTGGATTAGTTTTGGCCAAACTAGACATAAACTCTCTGTTTTTTATGTTGTTCATATCGATTATATAGCTTGTGTTATTTGTTTTATTGGTTTATTGTTTATAAGATATTAAAGTTAGACATATTACCGGACCACTGAGTCCATCTTCCAGATTTAATTAGGTTAATTGAGATAATGGCTGGTACCAGTTTAGTTTAGATTCCCACTAGCAGGACCACACGTGTAATTTTGTATTTTTTAAATTTTTCACATCTTTTATTTTTTGATTTTTGATCACACCAATTCAATCACCTCAGAATTGTATTTTATTTTGTGTTATATATTGTGATCCATAATATGGTTTATCTGTCAGTTTAAGGATTCCAATACATTTTCATCTCATTTTCGATTTATCACGGCGTTTATTATACGATTTGTATTAATCATCACATTTTGCACCACCTGTATGAACTGTTGACCCATAAAGTGGGTCTCGTATCACTATAATAGTGGTCTTATCACTTACTGATAACACTATTTGAGTTATTATTATATCATCTATTGGACACTTAGTTAATTTGTACACTTCTTTGATAAATCCATTAAGTACCAACTTGTTTCTCAATACACATTTGTGTATATACTAGAGGGTCTTTACCAACACCGTACCATTAGATATTGGTTACCCAGTTTATATAACTGGATTAGATTTTATTTGCCATCCGCTGTATTTTAATTTGTCATCCGCTGTACTTTATTATATGTATTTTTATATGTGTTTTTTGCTTTTATTTACATTTCTCCAACATTGGTGTGTCCGGTCCACGGCGTCATCCTTACTTGTGGGATATTCTCTTCCCCAACAGGAAATGGCAAAGAGTCCCAGCAAAGCTGGTCACATGATCCCTCCTAGGCTCCGCCCACCCCAGTCATTCTCTTTGCCGTTGCACAGGCAACATCTCCACAGAGATGGTTAAGAGTTTTTTGGTGTTTAAATGTAGTTTTTATTCTTCTATCAAGTGTTTGTTATTTTAAAATAGTGCTGGTATGTACTATTTACTCTGAAACAGAAAAGGATAAAGATTTCTGTTTGTAAGAGGAAGATGATTTTAGCAGACAGTAACTAAAATCGATTGCTGTTTCCACATAGGACTGTTGAGATGAAGTAACTTCAGTTGGGGGAAACAGTTAGCAGACTCTTCTGCTTAAGGTATGACTAGCCATATTTCTAACAAGACTGTGTAATGCTGGAAGGCTGTCATTTCCCCTCATGGGGACCGGTAAGCCATTTTCTTAGTCAAAAACAAACAGAATAAAGGGCTTATTATGGGCTAAAAAACTGGTAGACATTTTTATGGGCTAAATCGATTGCTTTATTTGTGCATATTATTCAAATTTAGGCTAACAATTGACATTTATAATCTTGGGGAACGTTTATAAAACGGCAGGCACTGTATTGGACACCTTTTTTCAGTCAGGGGGCCTTTCTAGTCATAGACTGAGCCTCATTTTCGCGCCATTAATGCGCAGTTGTTTTTTGAGAGCAGGGCATGCAGATGCATGTGTGAGGATCTAAGAATCTCTGAAAAAGCTTTTAGAAGGCGTTATTTGGTATCGTATTCCCCTCAGGGCTTGGTTGGGTCTTAGCAAAGACTGTATCTGGGACTGTATAGGGGTTAAATTGAAAAACGGCTCCGGTTCCGTTATTTTAAGGGTTAAAGCTCTGAAATTTGGTGTGCAATACTTTTAAGGCTTTAAGACACTGTGGTGAAAATTTGGTGATTTTTGAACAATTCCTTCATACTTTTTCACATATTCAGTAATAAAGTGTTTTCTGTTTGAAATTTAAAGTGACAGTAACGGTTTTATTTTAAAACGTTTTTTGTGCATTGTTGACAAGTTTAAGCCTGTTTAACATGTCTGTACCTTCAGATAAGCTATGTTCTATATGTATGAAAGCAAATGTGTCTCCCCATTTAAATTTATGTGATAATTGTGCCATAGCGTCCAAACAAAGTAAGGACAGTACTGCCACAAATAATGATATTGCCCAAGATGATTCCTCAAATGAGGGGAGTAAACATGATACTACATCATCTCCTACTGTGTCTACACCAGTTTTGCCCATGCAGGAGGCCCCTAGTACATCTAGTGCGCCAATACTTATTACCATGCAACAATTAACGGCTGTAATGGATAACTCCATAGCAAATCTTTTATCCAAAATGCCTACTTATCAGAGAAAGCGCGATTGCTCTGTTTTAAACACTGAAGAGCAAGAGGACGCTGATGATAATTGTTCTGTCATACCCTCACACCAATCTGAAGGGGCCATGAGGGAGGTTTTGTCTGAGGGAGAAATTTCAGATTCAGGAAAAATTTCTCATCAAGCTGAACCTGATGTTGTGACATTTAAATTTAAATTAGAACATCTCCGCGCACTGCTTAAGGAGGTGTTATCTACTCTGGATGATTGTGACAATTTGGTCATTCCAGAGAAATTATGCAAGATGGACAGGTTCCTAGAGGTTCCGGTGCCCCCCGACGCTTTTCCTATACCCAAGCGGGTGGCGGACATAGTAAATAAAGAGTGGGAAAAGCCCGGCATACCTTTTGTTCCTCCCCCTATATTTAAGAAATTATTTCCTATGGTCGACCCCAGAAAGGACTTATGGCAGACAGTCCCCAAGGTCGAGGGGGCAGTTTCTACTCTAAACAAGCGCACTACTATTCCTATCGAAGATAGTTGTGCTTTCAAAGATCCTATGGATAAAAAATTGGAAGGTTTGCTTAAAAAGATTTTTGTACAGCAAGGCTACCTTCTACAACCAATTTCATGCATTGTTCCTGTCACTACGGCAGCGTGGTTCTGGTTCGAGGAACTAGAAAAGTCGCTCAGTAGAGAAACTCCATATGAGGAGGTTATGGACAGAGTTCACGCACTTAAATTGGCTAACTCTTTTATTTTAGATGCCGCTTTGCAATTAGCAAAATTAGCGGCGAAAAATTCAGGGTTTGCTATTGTGGCGCGCAGAGCGCTTTGGCTAAAGTCTTGGTCAGCGGATGTGTCATCCAAGACAAAATTACTTAACATTCCTTTCAAAGGTAAAACTTTATTTGGACCTGATTTGAAAGAGATTATTTCAGACATCACTGGGGGAAAGGGCCACGCCCTTCCACAGGATAGGTCTTTTAAGGCTAAAAATAAGCCTAATTTTCGTCCCTTTCGCAGAAATGGACCAGCCTCTAATTCTGCATCCTCTAAGCAAGAGGGTAATGCCTCACAACCCAAACCAGCCTGGAAACCAATGCAAGGCTGGAACAAGGGTAAGCAGGCCAAGAAGCCTGCCACTGCTAACAAGACAGCATGAAGGAGTAGCCCCCGATCCGGGACCGGATCTGGTGGGGGGCAGACTCTCTCTCTTTGCTTAGGCTTGGGCAAGAGATGTTCAGGATCCTTGGGCGCTAGAAATAGTTTCTCAAGGTTATCTCCTGGAATTCAAGGAACTACCCCCAAGGGGAAGGTTCCACAAGTCTCACTTATCCTCAAACCAAATAAAGAGACAGGCATTCTTACATTGTGTAGAAGACCTGTTAAAGATGGGAGTGATAAACCCAGTTCCAATAAAGGAACAAGGAATGGGATTTTATTCCAATCTGTTCGTAGTTCCCAAAAAAGAGGGAATGTTCAGACCAATTTTGGATTTGAAGATCCTAAACCAATTTCTCAGGGTACCATCGTTCAAAATGGAAACTATTCGAACGATTCTACCCACCATCCAGGAAAGTCAATTTATGACTACCGTGGATCTAAAGGATGCGTACCTACATATCCCTATCCACAAGGAACATCATCAGTTCCTAAGGTTCGCTTTTCTGGACAAACATTACCAGTTTGTGGCTCTTCCATTCGGATTAGCCACTGCTCCAAGGATTTTCACAAAGGTGCTAGGGTCCCTTCTAGCGGTTTTAAGACCAAGGGGCATTGCAGTAGTACCTTACTTGGACGACATTCTAATACAAGCGTCGTCCCTGTCAAAGGCAAAGGCTCATACGGACATCGTTTTAGCCTTTCTCACATCTCACGGATGGAAGGTGAACAAAGAAAAGAGTTCTCTGTCCCCGTCAACAAGAGTTCCCTTCTTGGGAACAATAATAGATTCCTTAGAAATGAGGATTTTTCTGACAGAGGTCAGAAAATCAAAACTTCTAAGCTCTTGTCAAGTGCTTCATTCTGTTCCTCGTCCTTCCATAGCGCAGTGCATGGAAGTAATAGGATTGATGGTTGCAACAATGGACATAGTTCCTTTTGCACAAATTCATTTAAGACCATTACAACTGTGCTTGCTCAAACAGTGGAATGGGGATTATACAGACTTGTCTCCAATGATTCAAGTAGATCAAAAGACCAGAGATTCACTCCGTTGGTGGCTGACCCTGGACCATCTGTCCCAGGGAATGAGCTTCCGCAGGCCAGAGTGGGTCATTGTCACGACCGACGCCAGTCTAGTGGGCTGGGGTGCGGTCTGGGAATCCCTGAAAGCTCAGGGTCTATGGTCTCGGGAAGAGTCTCTTCTCCCGATAAACATTCTGGAACTGAGAGCGATATTCAATGCTCTCAGAGCTTGGCCTCAACTAGCAAAGGCCAAATTCATAAGGTTCCAATCAGACAACATGACGACTGTTGCGTATATCAATCATCAAGGGGGAACAAAGAGTTCCCTGGCGATGAAAGAAGTGACCAAAATAATTCAATGGGCGGAGGATCACTCCTGCCACTTGTCTGCGATCCACATCCCAGGAGTGGAAAATTGGGAAGCGGATTTTCTGAGTCGTCAGACATTTCATCCGGGGGAGTGGGAACTCCATCCGGAAATATTTGCCCAAATAACTTAATTATGGGGCATTCCAGACATGGATCTGATGGCGTCTCGTCAGAACTTCAAGGTTCCTTGCTACGGGTCCAGATCCAGGGATCCCAAGGCGACTCTAGTAGATGCACTAGTAGCTCCTTGGACTTTCAACCTAGCTTACGTATTCCCACCGTTTCCTCTCATTCCCAGGCTGGTAGCCAGGATCAATCAGGAGAGGGCCTCGGTGATCTTGATAGCTCCTGCGTGGCCACGCAGGACTTGGTATGCAGACCTGGTGAATATGTCATCGGCTCCACCATGGAAGCTACCTTTGAGACAGGACCTTCTTGTTCAAGGTCCATTCGAACACCCAAATCTGGTATCCCTCCAACTGACGGCTTGGAGATTGAACGCTTGATTCTATCAAAGCGTGGGTTTTCAGATTCGGTGATAGATACTCTGGTTCAGGCCAGAAAACCTGTAACTAGAAAAATTTACCATAAAATATGGAAAAAATATATCTGTTGGTGTGAATCCAAAGGATTCCCATGGAATAAGATAAAAATTCCTAAGATTCTCTCCTTTCTTCAAGAAGGTTTGGAGAAAGGATTATCTGCAAGTTCTCTAAAGGGACAGATCTCTGCTTTATCTGTCTTACTACACAAAAGACTGGCAGCTGTGCCAGATGTTCAAGCATTTGTTCAGGCTCTGGTTAGGATCAAGCCTGTTTACAGACCTTTGACTCCTCCCTGGAGTCTAAATTTAGTTCTTTCAGTTCTTCAAGGGGTTCCGTTTGAACCCTTACATTCCATAGATATTAAGTTACTATCTTGGAAAGTTTTGTTTTTGGTTGCAATTTCTTCTGCTAGAAGAGTTTCAGAATTATCTGCTCTGCAGTGTTCTCCTCCTTATCTGGTGTTCCATGCAGATAAGGTGGTTTTGCGTACTAAGCCTGGTTTTCTTCCTAAAGTTGTTTCTAACAAAAATATTAACCAGGAGATAGTTGTACCTTCTTTGTGTCCGAATCCAGTTTCAAAGAAGGAACGTTTGTTACACAATTTGGACGTTGTCCGTGCTCTAAAGTTCTATTTAGAGGCTACTAAAGATTTCAGACAAACATCTTCCTTGTTTGTTGTTTATTCTGGTAAAAGGAGAGGTCAAAAGGCGACTTCTACCTCTCTTTCCTTTTGGCTTAAAAGCATCATCCGATTGGCTTATGAGACTGCCGGACGGCAGCCTCCTGAAAGAATCACAGCTCACTCCACTAGGGCTGTGGCTTCCACATGGGCCTTCAAGAACGAGGCTTCTGTTGACCAGATATGTAAGGCAGCGACTTGGTCTTCACTGCACACTTTTGCCAAATTTTACAAATTTGATACTTTTGCTTCTTCGGAGGCTATTTTTGGGAGAAAGGTTTTGCAAGCTGTGGTTCCTTCCGTTTAGGTGACCTGATTTGCTCCCTCCCTTCATCCGTGTCCTAAAGCTTTGGTATTGGTTCCCACAAGTAAGGATGACGCCGTGGACCGGACACACCAATGTTGGAGAAAACAGAATTTATGCTTACCTGATAAATTACTTTCTCCAACGGTGTGTCCGGTCCACGGCCCGCCCTGGTTTTTTAATCAGGTCTGATTAATTATTTTCTCTAACTTCAGTCACCACGGTATCATATGGTTTCTCCTATATATATTTCTTCCTGTCCGTCGGTCGAATGACTGGGGTGGGCGGAGCCTAGGAGGGATCATGTGACCAGCTTTGCTGGGACTCTTTGCCATTTCCTGTTGGGGAAGAGAATATCCCACAAGTAAGGATGACGCCGTGGACCGGACACACCGTTGGAGAAAGTAATTTATCAGGTAAGCATAAATTCTGTTTTTTATGAATTCTGGAGATCAGAATCATATTGTTTTTATATAATAAATATATCCGTTTGACATTTGATTAATTTAATTTTAAGAGAAACAATTGGAGATTATTTCTATTTCCTGTGGTATATCTAAGCCATTGGCGCTCCTATATATCCTGTTTCATTTAACAATTTTAAAGGGACATGAAACCCAAAAATGTTCTTTCATCATTCAGATAGAGAATACAATTTTAAACAACTTTTCAATTTACTTCTATTATTTAATTTGCTTCCTTCTCTTGTTATCCTTTGCTGAAAGGTTTATCTAGGAAAGCTCAGGAGCAGCAAAGAACCTAGGTTCTAGGTGCTAATTGGTGGATGCATATATATATTGATTATCATTGGCTCACCCATTTGTTCAGTTAGAAACCAGTAGTGCATTGAAGCTCCTTCAACAAATGATACCAAGAGAATGAAACAAATTAGATAATAGAAGTAAATTAGAAAGTTGTTTCAAATTTTATTCTCTATCTGAATCATGAAATAATTTTTGGGGGTTTCATGTCCCTTTGAGGTTAAGTTTGATCAACACCAATTTTAGCTTAATTCAAGGAAAGCAAATCCATGAAGTGAAATTAAAGGGACACTGAACCCAATTTTTTTCTTTCGTGGTTCAGATAGAGCATGCAATTTTAAGCAACTTTCTAATTTACTCCTATTATCAATTTTTCTTTGTTCTCTTGCTATCTTTATTTGAAAAAGAAGGCATCTAAGCTTTTTTTTCGTTCAGAACTCTGGACAGCACTTTTTTATTGGTGGATGAATTTATCCACCATTCAGCAAGAACAACCCAGGTTGTTCACCAAAAATGGGCCGGCATTTAAACTTACATTCTTGCATTTCAAATAAAGATACCAAGAGAATGAAGAAAATTTGATAATAGGAATAAATTAAAAAGTTGCTTAAAATGTCATGCTCTATCTGAATCACGAAAGAAAAAATTTGGGTTCAGTGTCCCTTTAAGCACACACAAATACATTTATATTGAATTTAATTTACTTGACATCCAGAGCAAATTTAGGGAAATTTATCTTGAGCTACTAATAATATTCAAAATAAGTTTGTTAGGGAAGTTTACATATATTTAATCACAGAATAACTCATCAAAATAATTTGGAATAAATTCTATGGTATGTCCTGAAATCTTAAACATCTCAATCACACACTTACAGCTCTAAAGTCTTCACCCCCTGAGTTAGCAATAAATAAAATATTTTAATAAAATATAAAAATTGATTATATCAAAAGTATAATAGCAAGTAAAATACACCAAATTGAACTTACATTGAGTTCATTCTGTGAAGCCATTTTGTAGTAATGTCCTCGGAATTCAGCTGCAAACTGCAGGGATGAGGTTACAGAGCAGTCAACGAGTTCTCCCTTTTGTGCTAAACTTACAGGACAGTATTGTCCAAACTCTCCCAGCCGCGACAGCAGCTCTTGAGGAGTGATGCAGAAATCAGCAATACCCGCTGCTTTGCCTGTTGATACAATGCAGCATATAAACTATATATTAGCCGATGACAAACGTGCACCAGTGTATATGTTTAGATATTTCTAACAAAACAAAAAAATAAAAGTACTTTTCATTAGTTTAGAGTTATTGAGGCCTCATTTGTGATAAACCAATTTAGGTATCAATACCAAAAATATTTATGTATAGTCTTACAAAATGTGATTTTCCTGAGCAATTCCTTTTTATTGTATTATTGTAGAACTAGTCCTAAAGCCATTTTTTGCAGTACAGCAGTCCCACCCCTTGCGCTCTCTCTCTCCCCCTCTCTTTTGCTCTCTCTCCCCCCCTCTCTTTTGCTCTCTCTCTCTCCCCCTCTCTTTTGCTCTCTCTCCCCCCTCTCTTTTGCTCTCCCCCCCCCTCTCTTTTGCTCTCTATCTCCCCCTCTCTTTTGCTCTCTCTCTCCGCCTCTCTTTTGCTCTCTCTCTCCCCCTCTCTTTTGCTCTCTCTCCCCCTCTCTTTTGCTCTCTCTCCCCCCTCTCTTTTGATCTCTATCCCCCCCTTTTGCTCTCTCTCCCCTCTCTTTTTGCTCCCTCTCTCCCCCCTCTCTTTTGCGCTCTCTCCCCCCTCTCTTTTGCGCTCTCTCTCTCTTCCATCCCTCTATTTTGTGCTCTCTCCCCATCCCTCTCTTTTGCTTTGTTTCTCTCTCCCCCATCCTTCTCTTTTGCTCTGTCTCTCTCTCTTCCACCCCTCTCTTTTGCTCTGTCTCTCTCTCTTCCACCCCTCTCTTTTGCTCTGTCTCTCTCTCTCCCACCTCTATTTTGCTCTCTCTCTCTCTCCCACCTCTCTTTCTATCTCTCTCCCCTTCTCTTTCTATCTCTCTCCCGCGTGCAACTGCGCCCGGCAACGCCGCCGCTCACGCCTGGCCACGCCCCGTCACGTCTGCCACGCCCCCCGCAACGGCAGATCTGAGTTGATCCTAAAGGTCAGGTATGTTTGTCCTTGCGCAGTCTCTACTGCACATGACTGCATCTGACAAACATACCTGGCCTTTTATTATATAGGATAAATGTAGAGCGTGTTACTTATGTGTTAACATTTTCATACCTTCCTGTATCCTTTCTACATAATCTTGGATTTTCATGACACATGACTTTATTTCTCCAATCACTTTGTTCACGACCCACCATTTGCTGTGCATAGAATCAATTTCACACCAATTCTGGTGCAGCTTTGTGTAGTGTTCCTTGATAAGGTGAATCTGCTGCTTATAACAAGAGTTGCGCACTGCTAGGATCTGAGCACTGTTATGTTCAGGGTACGTCCTAAATTAACAAATAATATATGAGTGCAAAACTATAATACAGGTATCATTAGATATATTTATATATAAATCACTTCTATTAGACTAAGGGCTAGATTACAAGTGGAGCACTAAATATCGCTTGTGTGCCATCGATATCAGCGCTCCACTTTGTAATACCAGTGCATGATAATGTGCGCTGGTATTACAAGTAAATTGCAAAGCGAACGTGAGCTCGCATTCGAGCTCATGTTAGGAAAACTAACATACTGTGTCTGCTGTGTGATATGGGGAAGAGAAGTTTTTTTCTAATACATGTCTATATATATTTATAGGGAGCTAATGGTTTTCAAGGCCAGTGGGGATGGGTATATGCAGACACTGATGCTGTCAGTGTCTGCATATACCCATCCCCACTGGCCTTGAAAACCATTAGCTCCCTATAAATATATATAGACATGTATTAGAAAAAAACTTCTCTTCCCCATATCACACAGCAGACACAGTATGTTAGTTTTCCTTTGTTAATAAAGCTTACAATGATAGATACATACAATATACAGTGCACACAGAATCTTGTTTTCAGTAAAGGGCTTCACTACCTAGATGGCAGTTCTGACTTTGGTTAGACTACAACATTTTTAACTTGACCTTGGGCCCTGTTAGTGCTCAGCCCCATACAGAGCTGGTCTGCCCACTACTGAAGTGATGTGAGGTTGCTCTGTCTGTTTGTCCAGTCACAATATGCAATAACAGGCTTAAAATAAAACCTACCAAGCCAACAATTCATATTACTGAGAAATATATGAAGATTAGTATGGAGGTCAGCAAAATCCCAACACTGCAGAATACCTTAATAACTAACTTAACCCACATTAAACATATATGATCTGGCAAATATCTCTTAAATTTTGATTCATCTTTAATGTTTTAAACTTTTATCTCTACGGCTTATACAATATTGTGTGTGGGGGATTTTGTTGTGGTTGTTGTGGAGATCAAGTACTAAGGTAAAAAAAAAAAAAAAATAGTTTCATATAGTTAGGTGGCAGTTGATTATTACTTAATTAATTGCAAAGTCAGTTTGCTGATAAATATATTAACCGTGAATTGGTGCTTTCAGGAGAAAAATCAACATGTAATATTTTATTTAATTAGATGGATAGATAGGTCTTTGTGTTATAACCAACAACTGGCAGCTGGAAGGACACAGCATAACTTATATCAAAGCAGGTGAGGCTGGATCTTTTCTATGTCAATAACATATCCCTGGAGGAAATTGGGGCTATCTAATTCCCACCCTTATATCTCCTTACAGCTATCTGCATTTGAAATTGAGGGCAATATTTCACAAAAGTCACTGGCTAAATGCCAGTGCTGAAGTCCAAAGCATCTTAAAATTCCCATGTGTGAGTCTTTGGGGAAAACACAAAAAAGAAAGGGCATTCCCAAATTGTTTTGATCTTTTTTTAATGTCTCCATAATCTCCATATACACACACATATATACTGTGTGTGTATATATATATATATATATATATATATATATATATATATATATATATATATATATACACACACACACACACACTGTAAAACACGGAAGGTGACTGCACTCCTAGACCGGACCGGGTACACATCCCATGACCCTGCAACATGCTCAGCCCTGGGTGCTCAGTGGCACTCACAAGAAGCTGTGCTGTCCCCAGTGTCACAGGCAGTTAACCCCAGACAGGTCTGGGTGCAAGAACCATAGGGGAAATTACAAAACAAATTAATACAACACACAGAGAAAACCCTGCACTCACTGGCAAGCTCTCAGCTAAGATTAAAAGCAAAAATGGAAAGGTTAGTTACCGCATCTGGCCAAATGGAACAAGCCCAGGTACCACGTCAAGGTCCTTTCCAAAAACCTGGGACCCTAAAACAGCCACAAAATGCAAGCTCTCAATCCAAACAAACTGGGAACAAGTGAAGGGTGCACAGGCTAATGTAATCACCCCAGTCATATACACAACACGGAAGGGGACTGCACTTCTAGACCGGACCGGGTACACATCCCGTGACCCTGCAACATGCTCAGTTCTGGGTGTTCAGTGGCACTCACAATAAGCTTTGCTGTCCCCAGAGTCACAGGCAGTTAACCCCAGACAGGTCTGGGTGCAAGAACCATAGGGGGAATTACAAAACAAAGTAATACAACACAGAGAAAACTCTACACTCACTAGCAAGCTCTCAGCTAAGATTAAAAGCAAACTTGTTCCCAGTTTGTTTGGATTGAAAGCTTGCATTGTGTGGCTGTTTTAGGGTCCCAGGTTTTTGGAAAGGACCTTGACGTGGTACCTGGGCTTGTCCCATTTGGCCAGATGCGGTAACTAACCTTTCCATTTTTGCTTTTAATCTTAGATGAGAAATTGTAAGTGAGTGCAGGGTTTTCTCTGTGTTGTGTTTATATATATATATATATATATATATATATATATATATTTATTTATTTATACACACACACATACATACATACATACATACATACATATATATATATATATATATATATATATATATATATACATATATATATATATATATATATATATATATATATATATATATATATATATATATATATATATATATATATATATATATATATATATATATACACACACACACACACACACACTAGGAATATATAAATATTAATCCTTTAAATTGACTTTTAAATTTCTAGTTAACTTTAAGTCAGTGACAGTTATAAAGTATAGAGGCTCCAGCTCTGATAGTAAATAGGTGAGTGACACTAACACAAACGTCACATGATACATTCTGCAATACAGCACAACCCAGGTATTAACTCAATAATAATATATTGTATCTGCATTGCATTACACAGTGCATAAGGTTTCAGTCACTAGCCTTTAAATAATTACAGACTGTTGCAAGCACCAGGCAGTATTAGAGACTCATCCTTCGCCCTGTACGTGCCATTTCATTTGCATAAGGAGCAGAGAGAGCGAGACAGTTAGTGACAGAAGTGTGGATAGTCTGCAGACTGCGGTGCAGTAATTTAAAGTGACGTAGACACCATGTGCAGGCCTGTGCTATGTTGTTTTCTAAACATTAACAAATGAGTTCTTGATCATGTCAGTCACTGTATTCCTTCCTTGGTCACACAGTGCAGGAGTGTTTTTTATTGTGTTACATGTTGCAAAAAAAAAGATAAAAATTAAATAAAAAATGTTTGTGGGCAGGGGGAGGGGCCCTTCATGGATTCTTGCACCGGGGCCCTGAGGTTTCTAGTTACACCTCTGAAGAACAGCATTACATTACTGGGAGATAGCTGAGCAATAGTGCATTGCTGCTCATCAGCCTACCCAGGTATGCTTTTCAATAAAGGATAGAACAAAGCAAATAAGATAATAGAAGTAAATATGAAAGTTGTTTAAAATGGTATGCTCTATCTGAATCGTAAAAGAAAAAGATTGTGAATTATGAAAGCTATTTTTGGCTTTCATGTGAATACTCTAATTGGCTTGCTCTGTCTTGCATTTTATTTTTAGGCAGTGAAGAACGTCCATTTTTAGCACAGAGTTTCCCAGTCACAACAAACCTTAAAGTTTTAAATGTATCTTTAATGCTCTTCAAAATGTATAGATGAGAAGTTGGATTTTGTAGTTACATCCCTTTCTTTACATTTACAGTAATAAAAAAAAATCAGGTAATGATTTTTAACTGGGTTAATATTAAAACACCA
This sequence comes from Bombina bombina, assembly GCF_027579735.1. Lineage (NCBI taxonomy): Eukaryota > Metazoa > Chordata > Amphibia > Anura > Bombinatoridae > Bombina > Bombina bombina. The sequence goes on from NC_069502.1 coordinate 685,712,194, forward strand.
TTTGGAGAAAGGCAGAAGCTGAATATTGAACATGAAACCCCTCTTCTAATACTGCCTATTTCATTCTCCCTCCATTTTTATTGTTTTACAAAGAAGAGAAAAAACTAAGAAAAAGTACCAAGTCAGAAACATTGGCTCTTCATGTGCTGCCATTCAAAAAGGAAATAAAAAGTATTTAATAGAATATACAAAAATCCCATTTTCTTTCATGTTCATTGTGACTACGCGTAGCAGAAATGATTCTTGACACCTGAGTCTTACATCAAAGGAAATAGAATCACAATATGGGAGTATAATGTCTAGTAACAATACAATAATCTTTCTGAAAAAAGACAATTAACAACTAACACCCCCTACAAACTCCAATACTTGTCATTTGAATATTGTTTCAGCAGAGTCAGTTGGACTGTGCGTATCCTGACCCTGGTGAGAAGAACCAAGTGCTGAAGGAGGGCCCTCTATACTTAAAGGAACACTAAACCCAAAATGTTTTCTTTCATGATTCGGATAGAAAATGCAATTTTAAGCAACTTTCTAATTTACTCCTATTATCAATTTTTCTTCGTTCAATTTTGTAAAACATCACAAGGTCATTGTCAACTACTTTTTTTTTTTTTTTAAAGGAAAAAAACAAGTATATTTTATTCATTAGTTTGGATGATATTTAGATTCATAATGTTAACAATTTCATTACATACATCATTCTACTGTCTAACTAACACCAATCTCTATAATTTATTTTAAATGTGTTCCTCAGCCTCACAAAAAATGCAAAGATAATTCACACTGTTCTGCATTAGTACCTTTTGGAGTTCTTTTTGTCCATCAGTCCTCTCTTTAAAACTTCCTTCATGTCCAATTGTAGCTCAAATATTTTTATTGGGATTACGCTGCATGCTTCCATGAGATCAACTTGTTGTTTGGTTGCAGGATATCCATCCAGTACAACTCTGTACACAGGAAATAGAAGAGTGGTATTATGTTTATTTGTTTTATCAGCTATATTGTATACGTTGATTTTGAATATGGGGCACTTAAGCACTCAATAATCCAACCTTACAATTTAAGATTAGACTAGACGGGAGGGCTAAATCAGCTGGTGGTTATGCATCATAATCTTTCCTTACATAATATGAAAGAAAACACATCCAGGCAAGTGATAAGATGGCAATGAGAAATAACAACAGAGAAATGAGGGGGAAAAATGAAGATGTGTATAACATGTGAAGTAGAAAGGTATAAAGAATAACATTTATGGTTGTGTCATTGCTTAATCAATGGCTTTCTGCATGGAGTAGAAAGAGAAAACTTAAGCAATGAAAATTATACAGAGATATTTTAGGAAACACAGAGATTGTAACCTGTCTAAATCAGTACAGTACTTGATTTATTACAGAAAGGAAAACTTGACAATATCCCCAGAATTTTTGGGCACATTTGTGAAATTATTATTTCTGACCTTCACAGTATTCAACAACACCAGTCTTTAGTAGCTCCCTTTTAGCTCACAAAGGGCCAGTGGAGCGATGTCGTTAGTGCGAGGAGCGAGGTTGCAGTGTTTTTTGTGCTCAAATCCATATTACAAGTGGCGCCATGTTTAAATTACTGCAAATTCATTTGTGCAAACTTGCGGTAATTTATGCTCCTCATATTTTCTATGGGTGGCGTTGAGCACCAATGTGCGCTTGTATTACAAGTTGAAAGTAAATATGATTGCTTGAAAGCAATGGCAATAAACGCTCAAACTTCTTAGGCAACTAAGTTTGCATAAATAATTTGGCCCGAGAATTTTTTTTGCACTAAACTGTACTATTAACCCCTAAACCACCCAACCCCCACATCACAAAGTAACCCACTACACTATTAACCCCTAACCCACCACAACCACCATTGCAAATTAGCCATCAACACTATTAAAATCTAAACCTCCACACCCCAATTTGCAAAGTACCCTGCTACACTATTAACTCCTAAACTGCCACAAACCCCATTGCAAAGTATCCACTAACCTAACAGCTAATACCCCTAACCTAACACTCTGATAAATTCACTACTTTCATCCTTTATGCATGGGATGGCAAAAGATTCCCCAAACCTTCAAAAGCACTTCATTTCTCCCACCTCACTGGTAGACCTGTCATACGTATAGCCAAGCAAGGAGAAGGTATTAAAGATAGGAAGCTCATGGACTTTCACCACCATGAAAGAAATTAATTTATCAGGTAAGCATAAATTTTGTTTTCTTTTATAAGGTAGTGAGTGGCCACGATTCATTATGCATGGAAAATTATACTCAAGCTGTGGTGTCCACAAGTAATGTAGTCATTCTGCCGAGAGAACAAGGAACAGTAGGAACAGTAGGCGAAATATCAGGGTATAAAAGGTGCCAGAAGAATAACAAAAATTTAGGTCCGGCCAACGGAGAAAACATGCGGGGGCCGTGGACTCTCCTCATACAGAAGGAAAAGAAATGATCTGGTAAGCATAATTTATGTTTTCCTTCTTAATATGAGGAGAGTCCACGGCTTCATTCCTTACTTGTGGGAAACATATACCCAAGCTCTAGAGGACAATGAATGAAACGGGAGGGTAAAAAAGGAGAGGCGGACCCTAATCTGAGGGCACCACAGCCTGCAAAACCTTTCTCCCAAAAGATGCTTCAGCTGAAGCAAAAACTTAAAACTTGTAAAATTTTAAAAAGGTATGTAAGGACCAGGTAGATGCCTTACAAATCTGCTCCATAGAGGCCTCATTCTTGAAGGCCCAAGAGGAAGCCACTGCTCTAGTTGAATGAGCCTTAATCCTCTGAGGAGGCTTATGTCTCGCGGTTTCATATGCTAAGCGAATAATGCTCCTCAACCAAAAAGATAAGGAAGTGGACAGAGGCTTTCTGCCCCTTACGCTTCCCAGAATAGACAACAAACAAAGAAGAAGTCTGTCTAAACTCCTTAGTAGCTTGAACATAGAACTTCAAGGCCCGAAACCACATCCAAATTAAGAAGTAACCGCTCCTTCGAAGAAGAAGGGTTAGGACACAAGGAAGGAACAACAATCACTGATTGATGTTGCAATCTGAAACAACCTTAGGAAGAAAACGTAACCCAGTACAAAGAACAGCCTTATCAGCATGGACTACTAGGTAAGGGGGCTCACATTGCAAGGCAGCGATCTCAGATACTCTGCGTGCCAAAGCAATAGCCAGTAGAAAGAGAACCTTCCAAGATAGTAATTTACTGTCAACCGAATGCATAGGCTTGAACTGATTCTTGTGTATTGGCACATGTAGGTAAGCATCCTTCAAGTCTATTGTAGTCATGAACTGTCCCTCTTGAACTAAGGGCAGAATGGACCTTATCGTCTCCATCTTGAACAATGGGACCGACAGGAACTTGTTTAAGCACTTTAGGTCCAGAATCGGGCGAAACGTACCTTCCTTCTTTGGGACCACAAAAAGGTTTGAGTAGTACCCCAGACATCTCTCTGCTAGAGGTACCGGCACAATTACTCCCAGGGAGGAGAGATCCCTCACGCACCCTAGGAAAGGTTCTCGTTTTTCTAGTCTTGAAGACAGGTTTGATAAGAGGAATCTGCCCCTGGGTGGATGAGATTTGAAACCTATTCTGTAACCTTGTGCAATGACCTCCAGAACCCAAGGGACTTGTACGTCCCAAAGCCAAGCCTCCACAAAGAGAGATAGTCTGCCCCCAACAAGATCCAGTAACGGATCGGGGGCCGCCCCCCTTCATGTCGCTTTTGTTTCGGTGGGCTTCTTGTTCTGCTTGGATTTATTCCAAAGTTGAGACAATTTCCAAGTTCCCTTGGACTGCTCAGGCTTTGTGGAGGACTGCTGGTGTTGGGACTCATCCGAATGAAAGGGACGAAAATTAGGAAACTGTCCTTTAGGTTTATTCTTCTTATCCGGCGGTAGAAAGGCACCTTTGCCCCAGTGACCGTGGATATAATTGAGTCCAGGCCTGGACCAAAAATAATATTTCCCTTAAATGGAAGGGAAAGTTAATTTAGATTTTGAAGTCATGTCCACAGACCAAGACTTCAGCCTGAGTGCCCTACGGGCTAGAACAGGAAAAGCCTGATGTCTTGGCATTCAGGCGAATGATCTTCATATTGGCATCGCAGATAAAATAATTAGCTACCCTCAAGGCCTTAATTCTTTCCTGGATCTCGTCAAGGGGAGTTTCCACCTCGATCATCTCCGATAGAGAGTCGCAGCAACTGCCGCTGCAGGCTGAAATAAATATCCCGTGTGCTGAAACATCTTTCTTAACAGAGTTTCTAGCTTCTTATCCATGGGCTACTTAAACGACGAACTAACCTCAAGCGTGATGGTAGTGCACTTAGCAAGCATGGAGATAGCTCCATCTACCTTAGGGAAGGAACCCCACAAGTTGAACCGGGAACAATTTCTTAAAGGAAGAAGTGGAAAAAAAGAAGACCCAAGTCCCAAGGGGAAAAAAAGAAGACCCAAGTCTCTCCCATTCATTCTTAATAATATTTGCCATCTTTACGGGAACCGAGAAAGTCTGTGGTACCACCCTGTCCTCATAAACCTTATCAAGCTTAGGAATAGAAGGTTCCTCGAGTAATTTAGGTTCTGGAACCTCTAAAGTAGCCAACACTTCTTTTAACAGAAAGCGTAAATGCTCGATCCTAAACTAAAGTCTGGTTCCTCCTCAGCCGGAGGTTTAGAGGCAGCAGATTCCGACCCAAAAAGAGCATCCTCTTTTCAGAGGCGTCTTCATCAGAGGATAATCTTGTATAAGATAAATCCAACAAGTTGGTAGATGACCCCTGGGAAGGATAGCAATATTTGAACTTTCGCTTGCACTTAGCAGGGCCAGGTAAAGCACTGAAGGCCGCAGACACTGCCGTTTGTAGCTGTTCAGTAAAATCTGGCGGTAAGAGGACCCCTCCCGAAGGAGGATTAGCAGTGCAATAGGAAGCTGAATGTGTAATAGGAGATGACACCTCATGGGACAGAGGTGGACGGCTCAGTTGTACTAAACATCTTGGTTTTCTTAGATATAAGTACTTTATCAAGGCATGTGGAACATAATTGAGAAGGCGGGTATATTGTAGCCTGCTCACAATAAAAGCAGTTATTAGATTTTGGTAAAGAGGGAGTACCCTCTAACGTATTAGAGTCCTCCATAGCTTGCCCTTTTAAGATGGACTATAGAAAAGATAAATAGCACCTTTATACTCCCAATAGCTGGGGCACTCACCATCTCCTATGACCCAGGCTCCACAGAGAAACCGCTTTGTCTCCTGTAAACCGCACTGTCAGGTAAAGGAAATCAATGAGACCACACCCGGTCATGTAGTGTGCCATGAAGGACCTCCCCTGCTCCTGGAATAAGCACACCAAACCTAACAAGACTACTTAAAACTCCAGTCCCATACCGAAGGGTACTACCCTCCATAAGAGACTACTCCAAATCTTCTGACACTTCTCTGACATCCTCCTGTGACGAAAGGCAAATAATGACTGGGGGATGAGGGGAGTGGGGGAGGTATTTAATCCTTTGGCTGGTGTGTCTTTGCCTCCTCCTGGTGGCCAGGTTCTGTATTCCCACAAGTAAGGAATTAAGCCGTGGACTCTCCTCATATTAAGAAGAAAACATCAGATTGGTATAATTTAGTAAAAGTGTGTAAGGATAACCATGTTGCTGTTTTGCAAATTTGTTCAAGTGAAGTCTCATTTTTAAAAGCCCGGGAAGTAGAAACAGATCTGGTAGAGTGGGCTGTAATTTGTTTTGGAGTGTTGTCTGCCTCCAAGTAAGCTTTCTGAATCATAAGTTTCAGCCAAGAAGCTAAGGTAATGGCTAAGACATTCTGGCCCTTACAAGGCCCTGATAAATTAATAAATAGACTAGGACTGCCTAATATCTTTGATAGCTTGTAGATAAAATATCTTTCTTTAGAATTCTGAGGATTAGGACAAAGAGAAGGAACAATATTCTCTTGATTGATATTATCAGAAGAGACAACCTATGGCAAGAAATACAACTTTTTTCTTAAAACAGCTTTATCTTGGTGAAAAACAAGATAAGGAGAATCAAAAGACAGAGTTGATAACAGATTCTGGCTAATGCCTTAGCAAAATTTTGAATGTCAGGTAATTTTGCAATTTTGTTGTGAAATAGAACAGACAAAGATTAAATTTGACCCTTGAAGAATCCTGGGAAATCTAAAAGAATGCTAACTGAAACCATGTCTCTCACACCAGAATAGAAAAACCTTCCAAATCTTGTGATATATTTTTCTAATAACTGGCTTTCTAGCTTGAATTAAGGTTTCTACAATTTTGTGAGAAACCTTTCTGTTTCAGAATTAGGCGTTAAATCTTCAAGTTTTCAAATTGAGAGACGCAAGATCTTGGTGATAGAAACCTTGAGAGAGAAGATGGCCACGTAGGACAACTGGACATCAGAACTAGATCCGCAAACCAAGTTCTGCATGGCCAAGCCAGAGCAATCAAAATGACCAACAATTGCTCATGTTTGAGCCATGATATTACTTTGGAAAGAATAACAGTCGGAGGAAAAATGTAAGCCTGCTAAAAAGAGCAAAAAGCTACAAGAGCATCCACTGACTCTGCTTGAGGATCTCTGGATCTTTCAAAATATCTGGGAAGTTTCTTGTTCAAACAAGATGCCATTAGGTCTATCTCTAGAAGACCCAATCGATCTACAATTTGATTGAATACTTCCAGGTGTAGAAATTGACGATTCAGATCATCTTCTTCCCAATTTTTCACCCCTGGTGGATGGCAGAGATTGTGTAATGATTATTTTCTGCCCAAGACAAAATGAGAGAGGCCTCTGTAATTGCAAAAGAGCTGTGAGTTCCCCCTTGGTGTAACACTGTCCGATTGGAACCAAAGAAAAGATTATTTTCTTATGAGAGGCCAACTTTGGATAGCCCTGAAGATAGCACAGATTTCTAAAATGTTTATTGGTAACCTTACCTCCTGAGAGGACCAAACTCCATGAGCTCTCCTTGACCCCAAACTCCACACTAACCAAAGAGACTTGCATCTGTTGTGATTATGGTACAGGATGGTTTGGTGAGAGACGCTACCTGAGAAATGGACTGATTCTCTATCTTGCACCACCGACAAAGCATGCATAACTGAAAAGGTCTTATGTGAAACCAAGCAAATGGAATAGAATCTGATGCGGTAATCATCAGACCTAGAACCTCCATTCAGAAAGCTACAGTGGGAGAGAGTGAAGTTTTGCATATGATGATTGCAGTCTTGCACTTCTCTGCACATGATGTAGTCTATAATAAATCCAAAAAATGTTACTCTGGTCTGAAGAAAGAAAGAACTTTTCATAACATTTATTCTCCAGCCATGATTGCGAAGAAACAACAAAAGTTTGATGGTATGAGATACTGCTATAGGTAAAGATGGAGCCTGTACTACGATATCGTTCAGGTAAGGAGCTACCAAAATACCTTGGGCTCGAATTACAGACAGAAGTGTTCCAAGATCAAATGGAAGAGCAACAAACTGAAAATGTCTGTCCTTGAAAGCAAAACTAAGGAACTGATGATGATCCTTGTGGACAGGAATATGAATGTAGGCATCCTTTCAAATCTATTGAGGACATATATTGACCCTTTTGAACAAGGGAAGGATAGTTTGAATTCTTTTCATTTTGAAGGTAGTAACTCTAATTTGTTTAGAGTCTTTAAATCATGAATGGGTCTGAAAGTTCCCTATTTCTTTGGATCTATGAATAGATAATAATAATAAAAAAAATTGTTCTGGTATCGGAATTGGAACGAGTTTTTTGGAACATGGGACAGAAGAAACTTTCCCCTGGTAGGCCTTAATCTGAAACCCATCCTGTATCCCTGAGAAACTATGTTTAGTAACCAAGGATCCTGAACAGTTTGAGAACAGGCCTTCTGAAAAAGGCATAATCTAGCCTCTACCAGAAGTGAATCTGGGCCGGGGGACGTTCTTTCATTGTGAGTGGAAGAAGACTTCTTGTATTGTTTGGCCTTGTTCCAGGAAGGATTAGCTTTCCAGGAAGGTCTGGAAGCGTCTTGATTATGATTAGTAGAAGAGGATCTTTGGTTCCTTGAGTGACAAAAGGAACTAAAACAACAAGTATTGTTTCCCTTAAACTTCTTGTCTTGAGGAAGAAAAGCTCCTTTACCTCCTGTAACAGTTGGAATTAAAGCATCCAAACCAGGAACAAATAAAATATTTCCCTTGAGAGATAGAAGTCTAGACTTTGAGACCATTTCAGCAGACCAAGATTTGAGCCAAAAGGCTCTCCTTGTCAATACAGACAATGCCACGTTTTTGGCGTTTAATTTGATAATGTCAAAAATAACATCACAAATAAATGCATTCACTGAATGAATATGTTTCAAACGAGATTGAAAATCTTCATCAACTGAATTATCTGAGATCATTTCAGATAAATTGTCACACCAATAGGTAGAGGCTGCTGCCATACAAGCAAAACTTATTACTAGTTTGAATAAATAACCTGCTTCAAGAAAAGCTCTTCTGTGGAATGACTTTAATTTCCTGCCCATATTGTCTTTAAACGTATTATCCTCTAGAGAAATAGTAGCGCGTTGCAAGGGTAGAAACGACCCCATCTACTTTTGGAATTGTTTCCCGAAGCTCTACAATAGCAGAGGGCAAGGGAAACATATTTTTGAAAGCAGAAAATAAATTAAAAGGAGTATTTACAAAAATGCAACAAATAACTTTATTAGAATTGTAGTAAAAAACAGTCATAAATGCATACACTTGCGCACACACACACACACACAGGTTAAACTAGCCTAAACCCAATATGATAGGTATATATAGTCTATGGTGTTTAGAATAAAAGGTCAAATCTCGTGTTAAAACCTATGCTAAGTGAAAAAAGTTGCTGATGGTACCTAGGCTTCCGTTACCAACTTAAGTATGAAGCAGATAAGCATAAAAGTAATAAAGGGCAACAAATAAAAATAATAAAGTGATAAGCAGTGTGCACATATAGGCTAAAACAAGTGAAACAAAAGCTGAGAAATCCACCCATTCATGCTAATAAAAATCTTAATGTGTTCATATTAAATAAAGGACCCTACTGTCCGCCTGTAAATTCCTATGACAGACTATAATACCATATAAAGCCTTGTGAGGTTAAAGTCTGCTAACATAATGTCCCTTGGCTATGATGTACAATTGCTGGATGGGCTATCTACTGAAAGCAGTCCTTTCTGCAGCAGGTAAGTTCAGTGGATTGGGTGCTTGACGGGTAAGTATGCCATTTAGCACTCACATAGCCTACTGAATATTATCAGGTACATATGCAATTGTACATCATGTTAGCAGACTCCAACACTGCCCCATACTCCAATCTCCTCTCAATAACAGCTCTCTAATGGGAAAATTTGGGCCTCAAATCAGTCTGAGGACCTCTCTCAATGAAGAATCGGCAGCACCTCAATTCTTCACCTACCTCCTGGGTGGCAAAAATTTAGACTGCCATACCACTGAGGTGGGAGGGATGAAGTGCTCTTGAAGATTTGGGGAATCTTTGCCTCCTCCTAGTGGCGAGGAGTTTAATCCCATGTGTAACGGATAATGGATTTTCACCAGCGTATGAAAGAAATAAGGGCTCACAGACATTCGCTATAAGCAGCTTACATTTATCAAATGAAAATACATAGACAAACAGTTATACTTTTCCATTATACAAATTACAATTAAATCTTTCCGTCATGCAAACTATATTATTAAATAAATAATAATATATATATTAAATAAAAAATAATATATATATATATATATATATATATATATATATATATTAAATAAAAAAATAATATTCTAGGGGTACTTAACCTTACCCCACTTGAGTCCATAACCAATCCACACAACCTTTTCTATCCTCTTATGTTTCTCATTACTAACACCTTTACCCATTTTTTCTCCCTTTCTTCTTCACCTTTATTGGTATTGTATTGGAAAGAGGTCTAGAAACATCTAAGAAGGTAAAATGTCAGGAGATTTAAATCACGTGATATTAAATGGAAAAGAGAGAGAGAGAGATAGAGAGAGAACAAGAGACAGAGAGAACAAGAGACAGAGAGAACAAGAGAGAGAGAGAACAAGAGAGAGAGAGAACAAGAACGAACATACATACCCAGTGGTTATACACTTGAGATCCATCAGGGCTACTTCAAGACATTTGACTGCAAGTTCATCAGGCACAACTAGGCCCTTCAAAATGAATCTGTTTATGTCTGTTGCCAGCTCAGTTTGTGGTTGATTTTCTAACACAGAACGAATGGCATCACCAATTGATAAGCGTTGTAGACCGTATACATTTGCAACCATATTGGCAACTGAAAGACATTTATAATATATATTTAAATATATTGTATATCTATGTTACATTGTATTTATTTTTAGGTGATATTCCTTTTATTTTGTGAAGAAGGCAATAACAACACATGATAGATATGTTAAAAAAATAATATATATATATATATATATATATATATATAGTTAGTCCATATTAACATAGTAAACATCACAGAATCCTGTGAAAATATTGGCACACTCATTAGAAGAAAACTCTCTTTGAAGTAGCAACAAAAGGGTTCGGTAATTAAAATTCTGGTTTATATAAGAGGCATGAACAGAATAATTACATAAATAATCAATGGGGAAGAGATTTCATTTTCAACAAATATAAAATGTTACATGAGGTGATGTCTAGTGTTGTTTGTGACTAGAAATACATGTTCAAGAATGAGAATGTCTGTAAAACAGTTCAAATTGTATTTCTTTATTCAATCCAATTAAAGAGATTTCCACTGAATCCAAGGTCCTTTGTACTTTCTTGACCCAAATGGTGAACCCAAGGGATGACCTTTTTTCCAATATAAGTATAATAGATTTGGCACCACTAAACAAATTCTGTAAAGGGGTGATTTAAGTTCTTGTATGCAGAAGACATCACTCAATAGGTTCCGTAAGAAAGGTAATTTAATGTCCATGAGGACTGAAGACTGTTCAGCAGCTTGAAGTGTTGTGGGTTTTATGTGCAATCTAGATAATATTTAGTTGTTGATTTTAATCAAGTAATGCAAAGATGGAGAAAGCAACAATTTACACACACACAATATATATATATATATATATATATATATATATATATATATATATATATATATATATATACTACATTAAATATATAACTAATTACATTTCTTTCCTAGATGGGTTTATGCGTATAGAAAACAACACAAAACATATACCAATTAGTCTTACCAGTTGTTTTTCCAGATTTAGGAGGTCCAACAATTGCAGTTCTAATAGGAACAGAAGGTTTTGGTTTTGACTGACAAATATATTTAATAGGATTCTTCATAAACGACTCCCTATTTTCTTTTGTTGTAAAGAAATAAATATATTGGCGGTAGATAAGAGGAAAATCTGGACTTCCAAGAGTCTGAAATGGTTTTATTACTTCTCCTTGGCTAAGCTGTAAGAAGTTTTGATAGAAAATGGTTATAAGGACCAGTCAACACATTAGATTTGCATAATCAACAAATGCAACATAACAAGACAATGCAATAGCACTTAGTCTGAACCTCAAATGAGTAGTAGATTTTTTATAACAAATTTCAAAGTTATGTATATTTCCACTCCCCTTGTACCATGTGATAGCAATCAGCCAATCACAAATGCATATACGTATAGTCTGTGAATTCTTGCACATGCTCAGTAGGATCTGGTGACTCAAAAATTGTAAATATAAAAGACTGTGCACATTTTTTTTAAAGGAAGTAAATTGGAAAGTTGTTTAAAATTACATGCTGTATCTGAATCATGAAAATTTAATTTAACCTGAGTGTCCCTTTAACATTATAAAGCAACTTAAAAACAAAATAATATTAATAATTATATTTCTTTCTATTTTGTAAACAATGTTTTAATTGTGCAACTCTGACAAATCTATTTTACATTTGATTAACAGAGGCTTGTATTGTTCTATATTAGTAAAGGCAGGAAAGTTTAAAAATAAGACTTTTTTCAAGGTCATTTTTTATTCAGGTGTGAAGAGTGATAGGTGCTACCTCGCTTATCTTGAATAATACAACAAAATGCTGGTAGATCCACTGCTTTCCAGATACACTAAGACTGTATTTTTTCATATTTTCATTCTAACATTTGACCTGGATATTCCATGCAGAATAGAATATATAAATACCAACAGTTGAAAACCCTCCCACTTGTTACTGTGTATAGAAAATACTTGGATCTGGATATTTCTCCAACATTGGTGTGTCCGGTCCACGGCGTCATCCATTACTTGTGGGAAATGTTCTCCCCCACAGGGAAAGGCAAGGAGAGCACACAGCAAGAGCTGTCCATATAGCTCCCCCTCTGGCTCCGCCCCCCAGTCATTCTCCTTGCCGCTCTGAACAAGTAGCATCTACCATGGGGATGGCGAGGAGTTTGTGGTGTTAGTTTCCTCTCCTCCCCAGGCTCATAGCCAGGATCAAACAGGAGAAGGCCTCGGTGATTCTGATAGCTCCTGCGTGGCCACGCAGGACTTGGTATGCAGACCTGGTGAATATGTCATCGGCTCCACCATGGAAGCTACCTTTGAGACAGGACCTTTTAGTACAAGGTCCATTCGAACATCCCAATCTAGTTTCTCTGCAGCTGACTGCTTGGAAATTGAACGCTTGATTTTATCCAAGCGTGGGTTTTCAAATTCTGTGATTGATACTCTGGTCCAAGCCAGAAAACCTGTGACTAGAAGGATTTACCATAAAATATGGAAAAAATATATCTGTTAGTGTGAATCCAAAGGATTCTCCTGGAGTAAGATTAAAATTCCAAAGATTCTCTCCTTTCTCCAAGAAGGTTTGGATAAAGGATTGTCAGCTAGTTCTCTAAAAAAACAGATTTTTGCATTATGCGTCTTGTTGCACAAACGACTGGCAGCTTTGCCAGATGTACAAGCTTTTGTTCAGGCTTTGGTTAGAATCAAGCCTGTTTACAGACCCATGACTCCTCCTTGGAGTCTAAATTTAGTTCTTTCAGTTCTTCAAGGGGTTCCGTTTGAACCTTTACATTCCATAGATATTAAGTTACTATCTTGGAAAGTTCTGTTTTTGGTTGCTATTTCTTCTGCTAGAAGAGTTTCTGAATTATCTGCTTTGCAGTGTGATCCACCCTATCTGGTGTTCCATTCAGATAAGGTTGTTTTGCGTACTAAGCCTGGTTTTCTTCCAAAAGTTGTTTCCAACGAGAACATCAACCAGGAAATAGTTGTTCCTTCTTTGTGTCCGAATCCAGTTTCAAAGAAGGAACGTTTATTACACAATTTAGATGTTGTTCATGCTTTAAAGTTCTATTTAGAAGCAACAAAAGATTTTAGACAAACCTCATCCTTGTTTGTCGTTTACTCTGGTAAGAGGAGAGGTCAAAAAGCTACTGCTACCTCTCTCTCTTTCTGGCTGAAAAGCATTATCCGCTTGGCTTATGAGACTGCCGGACGGCAGCCTCCTGACCGTATCACAGCTCACTCTACTAGGGCTGTGGCTTCCACATGGGCCTATAAGAACGAGGCTTCTGTTGACCAGATATGTAAGGCAGCGACTTGGTCTTCTCTGCACACTTTTGCCAAATTCTACAAATTTGATATTTTTGCTTCTTCGGAGGCTGTTTTTGGGAGAAAGGTTTTGCAAGCCGTGGTGCCTTCTGTTTAGGTACAAAAAGAGGGGGTGAGGAGTGAAGCTTAGATCAGACTCAACTTGCTTCCCCAAGTCTGATATGCTCCCAATATCAGATGTGTGAAAGTGTGCAAGGTGGGGGTGGGGAGCGCTCAAAAAGAGCTGTGAGTTGCACTGTGATTCTTAACTATTCCTTAAAATCCTTCAAATCTTCTCACAAAAATCCTAAATTAAAGTGTTAATAAATTAATCACTATGCTATGTGGCGGTAGACGTTTCTACAAAAGAGTGTACTCCGTGTTAAAACTTATTTCCCCTAATCAGCAATTTTGTAACAATATATATTGTTTGAAACTTAGTTTAAAGTGCAGTGCGTGTATATATGTGCATTAGTAATATTCCCATCCTCAACAGATACTACTGGTATTTATCCTATTCCTTAACACTTCTATCCGTAATGTGTAAGCACAATGTTGTGAATACAATATTGTAAATATACTTATAAGTGAATGAAAAAATATACAGTGGTTTAGAAAAAAACATTTACTTAAAACATGTTAAAATACAAATACAAATACTGTTGCTGAAGACAATTCATATGGTGTTCCGTATCTTTGTAATTAAAGCATATATTAGAGCATATCCATATCCTATGAAAAAGTGTAATTGTTTAAAAATAATGTTTTTCAGTGAGTTCAGATATTGTGATTCTTTAGTAATATATCTGATAGGGTATTCTTAAGTTGTGGCCACAACTAGTCCATAGATTAAAAAGTCCCAAAGGTAAAAACAAATTGGCTCGACTCCCCCTAACCGGACCTCCGATATCCCTTACCTCCGTGATATTTATCGTGGTGCCGTGGGTTCTGGGAAGAGTGCTTCTGTGTACAAGCCGAGTTTGTTGTTTCTCCCGTCGGCGTGCCGCCGTTTGGGTCGCTTCCGCAACTACTTCCTACCCAGGTGTGTTTGATGTCCGTCTGTCTTGATAAAGGCGCAAGGTACAGCGCTGAAACGCGTAGAAAACGACATTGAGTGTGGATACTATTAGCTCCAGCAGAAGGATCACAGGAACACTCCCCCCACGATCCGGCTACCCGATAGGTCCTCCGTGCACCACGTCAGACGGACATCAAACACACCTGGGTAGGAAGTAGTTGCGGAAGCGACCCAAACGGCGGCACGCCGACGGGAGAAACAACAAACTCGGCTTGTACACAGAAGCACTCTTCCCAGAACCCACGGCACCACGATAAATATCACGGAGGTAAGGGATATCGGAGGTCCGGTTAGGGGGAGTCGAGCCAATTTGTTTTTACCTTTGGGACTTTTTAATCTATGGACTAGTTGTGGCCACAACTTAAGAATACCCTATCAGATATATTACTAAAGAATCACAATATCTGAACTCACTGAAAAACATTATTTTTAAACAATTACACTTTTTCATAGGATATGGATATGCTCTAATATATGCTTTAATTACAAAGATACGGAACACCATATGAATTGTCTTCAGCAACAGTATTTGTATTTGTATTTTAACATGTTTTAAGTAAATATTTTTTTCTAAACCACTGTATATTTTTTCATTCACTTATAAGTATATTTACAATATTGTATTCACAACATTGTGCTTACACATTACGGATAGAAGTGTTAAGGAATAGGATAAATACCAGTAGTATCTGTTGCGGATGGGAATATTACTAATGCACATATATACACGCACTGCACTTTAAACTAAGTTTCAAACAATATATATTGTTACAAAATTGCCGATTAGGGGAAATAAGTTTTAACACGGAGTACACTCTTTTGTAGAAACGTCTACCGCCACATAGCATAGTGATTAATTTATTAACACTTTAATTTAGGATTTTTGTGAGAAGATTTGAAGGATTTTAAGGAATAGTTAAGAATCACAGTCCAACTCACAGCTCTTTTTGAGCGCTCCCCACCCCCACCTTGCACGCCT
This sequence comes from Bombina bombina, assembly GCF_027579735.1. Classification (NCBI taxonomy): domain Eukaryota; kingdom Metazoa; phylum Chordata; class Amphibia; order Anura; family Bombinatoridae; genus Bombina; species Bombina bombina. The sequence continues at coordinate 685,727,906 of NC_069502.1, forward strand.
TCTGTTTAGGTAACCTGATTTGCTCCCTCCCTTCATCCGTGTCCTAAAGCTTTGGTATTGGTTCCCACAAGTAATGGATGACGCCGTGGACCGGACACACCAATGTTGGAGAAAACAGAATTTATGCTTACCTGATAAATTACTTTCTCCAACGGTGTGTCCGGTCCACGGCCTGCCCTGGTTTTTTTAATCAGGTTGAAATTTTTTTTCTTTATACACTACAGTCACCACGGCACCCTATAGTTTCTCCTTTTTCTCCTAACCGTCGGTCGAATGACTGGGGGCGGAGCCAGAGGGGGAGCTATATGGACAGCTCTTGCTGTGTGCTCTCCTTGCCTTTCCCTGTGGGGGAGAACATTTCCCACAAGTAATGGATGATGCCGTGGACCGGACACACCGTTGGAGAAAGTAATTTATCAGGTAAGCATAAATTCTGTTTTCTTTCATGTAATTAGCAAGAGTCCATGAGCTAGTGACGTATGGGATATACATTCCTACCAGGAGGGGCAAAGTTTCCCAAACCTTAAAATGCCTATAAATACACCCCTCACCACACCCACAAATCAGTTTTACAAACTTTGCCTCCTATGGAGGTGGTGAAGTAAGTTTGTGCTAGATTCTACGTTGATATGCGCTCCGCAGCAAGTTGGAGCCCGGTTTTCCTCTCAGCGTGCAGTGAATGTCAGAGGGATGTGAGGAGAGTATTGCCTGTTTGAATTCAATGATCTCCTTCTACGGGGTCTATTTCATAGGTTCTCTGTTATCGGTCGTAGAGATTCATCTCTTACCTCCCTTTTCAGATCGACGATATACTCTTATATATATGAAATCAGTCTATGTGAAGGGGTTTGGAAAGAAATTGCAGGCTGTACCAATATTAGTTGTAGAAAAAATTATATATTTATTGCAAACTTGGTTAAAATTCCATTGTTGGAAGGCACACTATTTAGTTATACATACAACCTCAGCACACAGGTGCTGCATCCGACGCGTTTCCTGCTTTACAACAAGCACTTCATCAGGGATACACAGCTGTTCTCCCTGTGAATATTTAAACCTTTCACATTTAACCCTTAACAATGCTGTCAGCACTTTCATTGGTCTTTCCATACTGCATTGTTAATAATGTATAATACACATATATACTTTAAAAACATATATAATAGGCTACACAGTTATAAATATTCAACATTATAAATATTTATACAAAAATCCTAAATTATCTCAAAGATTTTATTCCCAAACTTTTAAAGGGATCACTAACATAATGAATTTATTAGATCAAAAAAAAATATTTAATTTAAGATCCTAGATATTTATTTTTTCCTTTCTATTGTAATTATGTTAGAAATTTATTAATTAAATAAGTAGCTTTTTTGATGTCAATTATATGGTACAATGGTTTGAAATAGATTTTATGCCTAGAATGGGGAGAATGTTCACATTACTTGGTTTTATGGTTTTTAGTTGTTATGGGCAATACACACTTTAGATACCTTCTTGTGGCTTATTAGTTTGTTTTACTTTCTGGTTATTGGTTATTAAAATAAGCTAGAGTTTCAATTCCTATCCACTTATTTCTTGTTGTTTATTATATTGCCTAGTATAAGAATAGTAGAAATTTATATTTTATACTTTACATATAATTGGTTTAGCCTATAAACAACTTTAAGTCCCATATTTTGTTCATACCTTTTGGGAAGCCTGTTTGGAGTTTATGTATCCAAAAAGCTTCCTTTTTATTTAGATATGCTAATCTGTCCCCTCCTGTAATTTGTTTTGTGACACAATCTATTGCTTGAAATTCAAACAAAGATAGGACATATTTCAATGAGTCTTCATCGAATGTATGGCCTGGTCTATGTCTGGAAAAATGTTCAGCAACTGGTGTTTTTGGTTCAAAAGACTCTAAGGAAAGCAAATGCTCTCGAATTCGGTCTTTTAGGGGTCTAATAGTTCTACCTGTATACTGACATCCACATAGTTTACAGGAGATAAGATAAACTACATACTTTGATGTACATGTTAAATACTGAAATATCCTGAATTCTTGTTTTGTAATGTTCGAGTGGAAGATTTCTCCCAATTTTACATGGTTGCAACTTTTGCACGGTCTTACACCACATTTGAAGGTCCCATTCTTTTTAGTTAGCCAATTGCGTGTGGATCCCATTGTATTTTTTGCAAAATTTCTTTTTACATAGTTGTCTATGGTCTTGGCTCGTCTTGATACAAATTTTACACCTTCTGTTGTTATGTTTGTTAAAGATGGTTCTTTACTTAGCATGGGAAGGTACCTTTCTACAATTTTACAAATTTTATGGTACTGGTTACTGTATTTTGTTGAAAAGACAAGTTGATTATTATTGACTCTTCCTTCTCTTTGTTTATCACTGAGTAGTTCAGCCCTATCCATTGATCTAACCAGTTCAATGGTTTCTATAAGGGCTTTCTCTTTATATCCTCTCTTAATTAGTCTATTTTTTAGATCTTCTGCATGGGTGTTATAGTCCCTGAGATTGCTACAATTTCTGTGCAATCTCATAAATTGTCCCTTTGGGATTGCTCTTTTTAGATGTGTAGGATGGTGAGAGTCTGATCGCAGAATGGTATTCCCTGAAATATCTTTTCTGTATGTTTCTGTATATAAAACATTGTTAATGGTATCTATTTTTATCTGTACATCAAGAAAAGTGATACTGTCTCTATGCCAAGTGTATGTAAATTTTAAATTCATGCTGTTGTCATTGAGAATCTTGACAAAGTTCTCTAGCTGTTTGGTATCACCTTGCCATACTACAAGGATATCGTCGATAAATCTCGTGTAAAATAGAACATTATCTTTGTAGTCATTTAGTTCCCCAAATATCTTGAAAATCTCAAAATATCCAAGATAAATGTTCGCATATGAGGGGGCAAATACTCTTATATATATATACCATTACCTCTGCTGATTTTCGTTTCAGTACTGGTTTGGCTTTCTACAACATGTAGATGAGTGTCCTGGGGTAAGTAAGTAAGCTTATTTTCTGTGACACTCTAAGCTATGGTTAGGCACTTTTTTTTATAAAGTTCTAAATCTATGTATTCAAACATTTATTTGCCTTGACTCAGGATGTTCAACATTCCTTATTTTCAGACAGTCAGTTTCATATTTGGGATAATGCATTTGAATCAATCATTTTTTCTTACCTTAAAAAATTTGACTTTTTTCCTGTGGGCTGTTAGGCTCGCGGGGGCTGAAAATGCTTCATTTTATTGCGGACTTTTTTGGCGCAAATTTTTTTTCTGTTTCCGGCGTCATACGTGTCGCCGGAAGTTGCGTCATTTTTTGACGTTTTTTTGCGTCAAAAGTGTCGGCGTTCCGGATGTGGCGTCATTTTTGGCGCCAAAAGCATTTAGGCGCCAAATAATGTGGGCGTCTTATTTGGTGCTAAAAAATATGGCCGTCATTTTTGTCTCCACATTATTTAAGTCTCATTATTTATTGCTTCTGGTTGCTAGAAGCTTGTTCACTGGCATTTTTTTCCAATTCCTGAAACTGTCATTTAAGGAATTTGATCAATTTTGCTTTATATGTTGTTTTTTCTATTACATATTGCAAGATGTTCCATGTTGCAACTGAGTCAGAAGATACTTCAGGAAAATCGCTGCCCGGTGCTGGAGCTACCAAGCTAAGTGTATCTGCTATAAACTTTTGGTATCTGTTTCTCCAGCTGTTGTTTGTATTGAATGTCATGACAAACTTGTTAATGCAGATAAAATTTCCTTTAGTACTGTTACATTACCTGTTGCTGTTCCGTCAACATCTAATTCTCAGAGTGTTCCTGATAACATAAGAGATTTTATTTTTAAATCCATTAAGAAGGCTATGTCTGTTATTTCTCCTTCTAGTATACATAAAAGTCTTTTAAAACTTCTCTTTTTTTCAGATGAATTTTTATGTTGAAAATATTTTATTCAAAAATTTTCATATATACAATAAACAATAAACATTGGTCACAAATCTCAGCGTTTAGAGGTCATTCGGTACATTGAAAAAGCTCTACATTCCCATGTAATATAATTAACAGATTCTAAAGGTGTCTCTACACCCCCAAGGGGGTTAATGGTGTTGTTTCTGAAATGCTTTGTTCAGCCCGGTCCACTTCCGCCCCTCCCCCTCTCCTCATGGCTTCATAGTAATGTATGAAGGGTTCCCATTGTTGAAGGAATGGTTTTTTGTCATCTAGATATTCTGCTGTGGAGCTCGCCATATCGAAATGGAATATCATCTTTTGTTTTATCCTTTCAAAACTAGGGGGAGTTTCTTTCCAAAATTGGGCTATGCCTAGTCTAACAATTGTACATATCCACCTAGCTAACTTATTATTATACTTAGATATGCCAGGGATCGGAAAGTGGAGTAAAGCCTGTTCCATAGTCAAGATGATTGGTTTTTGGAAGATATCGCTCAGGAGAGCAGATGTATGGTTCCAGGTTTCTCTAACGCTTCTGCATTCCCACCACATATGTGGGTATGTCCCAAGTTCGCCACAGCCTCTGTAACAGAGGTTGGATGATGGGTCTCCTCCATTTCCTGATCTAGTTGGGAATAGGTACCATCTGAAAGCTACCTTAAGGAAGTTTTCCCTAAGGGTCGCGTTTTGCGAGAAAGATAAGCCATTAGCTAAGGTCTCTCTCCACGTCTTAACTGACCAAGTTTTCCCTGTGTCATTTTCCCATTTTAGCATTATAGGTGGTTTACTGTCTTGAGGTTCGCTGTTGAATAGAGTGTACAAGGTGGATATGCCCCCTCTGATTTGATGATCCGTTAGGCAGAGCTTCTCTAGTGTGGTATTTGTTGGGACCCTCTCCCCCCCTAAGACTTGCTGTGCTCTAGATTTTAATTGTAGGTAGTGATACCAAATATTCTTGTCTTCGTGATCTAGAGCCTGATATTGTTCATATGTAATCATCCTACCTTCTTTATATATATCTGCAATTCTATAGAGTCCTCTATTACGCCATTTTTGCTGAGTGGTTTTATCAAAAGAGGTATTATTAGTTATCAAAGGGGTGATCATAGATCTCCTATTGAGTAAGGGGAATTTAGAGTTTAATGTTTTCCAAATGTGTAGGGTGTGTTGGATTGTGATATATTCGCATCTTTTGGTAGTCGATGTGGTGTCAGGTGTCCATAAGAGGTTAGATAATGGAATGGTGTTCATAACACTTGATTCAATATTTACCCATTGTGAATTATTGTTGATATTGAACCAGTGTAGGGTTTGGGCAGTGCGGGCCGAATAATAATACGATATTAGATTTGGGAGACCTATCCCCCCATCTCCCTTAGTAGTACACATAAGTTTCTTATTGATTCTTGCTCTTTTACCCTGCCACACAAATTTTAAGATGTCCTTCTGGAGTTTTTGCAGGTCTGATAAGGGGAGAGATATGGGTAGGGAGCGGAATAAGTAGAGTAACTTAGGTAATAAGGACATCTTAGTCGAGATAATTCTTCCATAGAATGAGATTTTGAGTTTCATCCATTTTGTAATTAAAGCTCTAATGTTTTTAAACATAGGAAGGTAGTTTAGGTGGTATAGAGAGTATATGTTATTAGATAAGTTGATTCCTAAATATTTAATGGACTTCTTTGGCCATTTAAATGAAAAGTTAAGTTCCATTAATTTTTTAGTGTGGTTTGGGATACCGACTCCAAGGGCTTCGCATTTCTCGTCATTTATTTTATATCCCGAAAGGGATCCAAATTGTTGTATTAATTTATAAACTGGAGGGAGGGAGAGTAAGGGTTTAGTCAATGTCAGGATTATGTCGTCGGCAAATAGGGAGATCTTATGTTCTGTTTGGCCTACCTGTATACCAGAAATATCCTGGTTTTCCCTTATCTTGATAGCTAGTGGTTCTATGCTTAAGGCGAATAAAAGCGGGGACAGTGGGCAGCCTTGTCTGGTTCCATTATTAACATGTATGGGGTTCGATTGGTAGCCTGACAATTTGACATAAGCTGTTGGGTGTGAGTATAATGTTTTGATGGCATCGTAGAAAGGACCTGTGATGCCTACTTTTTCTAGAACCGCAAACATATAGTCCCAGTTAATTCTATCGAATGCCTTCTCTGCATCCAACGAGAGAAACAGAGAAGGCACTCTTTCAATCGTGGCTATATTAATCAAATTGATAATTTTCCTCGTGTTATCTGGGGCTTCTCTTTGCGTGATAAAACCTACTTGGTCTGGGTGGATAAATTTAGTAAGAAGTGGGTTGAATCGGTTTGCTAAAATTTTGGTAAATAGTTTAATGTCCTGATTGATAAGGGAGATGGGCCTGTAGTTTTGGCAATGTTGCTTGTTTTTACCCGGTTTTGGGATCACTGTGATTCGAGCCATCAACATCTCTCTGGGGATTTCCTTACCTTGCATCATAGCATTAAAAACTTTAACTAGTTGGGGTACTAAGATAGGGTGTAATATTTTGTAGAATATGGCAGGAAAGCCATCGGGTCCTGGGGCTTTGGATCGTTTGAGGTTCTTTATATTGAGTATTATCTCTTCTGGGGTTATGGGTTTATTTAGGGAGTCAAGCTCGTCTGTGGTGATGGTTGGTAGAGTGCTATCTCCAAGAAAAGATAATAGATCGAGGGCTCTGTTTCTCTCTGTATGTGTTGTTGATAAGTTATATAGTTTACCATAGTAGTCTGCGAACAAGTTTGCTATGTCTTGAGGGTCATTGGTGGTCTTGTTATTTGGGGCTTGTATCTGTGGGACTGTCGTGGTTTTCACTATATCTTTCAGTTTGTTAGCTAGCATTCGGTCCGGCTTATTGCCGTAGATATAATATTGGGTGTCCACTATTTTTATTGATCTAGCTGCCTCTTTGTTTAGAAGTGAGTCTAGTTCTGCATTTTTGGCTTTAAGCTGATTGACTAAAGATCGGGAGGGATTAAGCCCGAGTTGTGATCTCAGCCTGTTAGTTTCTGCTTTTAATTCTAGTGTTTTAGTTTCTCTGAGCTTATTTTGTCTTCTAGATTCGGCCATGAGTAAGCCTCGTGTGTAAGCCTTCAATGCTCCCCATTCAAGGGTAGGGTTTTGTGTGGAATTATTGTTAATGGTAATAAATTCAACTATTTGCTGTTTTAACTTTTCTAGTTCCGGCCCTTCCCTGAGCAGGGATGCATTTAGGGTCCAAGATTTAGTCCTATGTGGATTAATCAATCCTGCTAGAGTGATTTCCATTATGGAGTGGTCGGACCAGGAGCAGTTTGTGATTGACGCGTCATTAAGCAATGGTACTAAAATTTGACTTACTAAGATATAGTCTATTCTTGACTGTGAGGAGTGCATAGGAGAATAGTATGTGTAGTCTCTAGCATCCCTATTCCGGGCTCGCCAGCAATCTATTAAGTTGTGATCTAATGTAAAGTCTAATAAGATTCTACTCGGTTTTGTGGGTGTGTTGTGAGATGTGTGTGCTTGTGAGGATCTGTCGATTTTGTCATTCATAGTGATATTGAAATCACCTCCTACTATAGTTTTATATCTTTTCCATAGGGTTAGGTGCTTGCTTAGTTTAGAGATAAAGTTAGCCTGTGATTCATTGGGGGCATACACGTTAACTAATAGGAGTGGGGTGTTTTGTATCGAGCCTTGTATTATTAGATATCTCCCTTCTTTGTCTCTTATTACCGATTCTTCTTGGAAATTAAGGGATGAGTGAATTAAAATGGAAACTCCGCATTTTTTTTTTGGGCCTATAGCATGAAATTGCGTGGGGTATGCCTTATCCCAGTAAGTGGGCGTATAAGCTGATGTGAAATGTGTTTCCTGCAACATTATTATCTTAGCCCCCAGTGCCTTGTATTCCATGATTGCTTTTTTCCTTTTGATGTCAGAATTAAGCCCTCTGACGTTATGTGATATTATTTTTATGGGCATGTTGTAGTGTCGGGGAGGACTGCTTTAGAAAAGTACCTGTGAGTCTGTGAGAGGAGGATCGTGGTCTCTCTGGATTGGAGGAGGGGTTTCATGGACCAGGCCGAGCTCAGCCTCAGTAGAGGAGTTGTAATCACGCCTTCATGAATGACAGAAAAGAGGTTTAGCAAAACATACATTGATTCTTCAGGCTTCACAAAATCAACAACAACTTTCTGAACCAACTCACCATAAAGAAGTGACCGAAGGATTAGTGACCAAAATTGAAACATAAATAAAACATAAATAAATGTTAGAGATAAAGACTTATGCATGACTTATCATATAAGTGTTACATCTTATTCTACCTGATCAGGTGCTTAACATGAGCGTGGGAGAGGGAGGGGGAGGAGGGGGGAGACAAAAGGGGGGGTCTGGGTGAGGGGGGGTATTGAACATATCCTAAGAGTATATATTATTTGTGTAACAGATGACATTGAACAGTATGATCCAATGTTCTAGTGAGGGTTAGAGGGTATAAATCCCTGAGGTCCCTTTTGAGGTAGATTGGTAATTAAGGGTGAGAGGGGCCAGTAATGACTCTTATCTAAAATTGTAGCGTAGGAGCCTCGTAGGGGCAGGACTTAGCTGAGGGGAGCGGGGAGCTGGGAAGGGGGCTGTACCTCACCTTAGCGAGTTATGCCTCAGGGACTTAACTTATGAACATTATAACCTAGAACTGGTTAATAAAACAACTTGAACACAAAACCCAATAATAATGAGTCTGACACAGAAAAACAATACTATGTAGGCCTTGTCCCAATTCAATGGGATAGACCTTACATCTTGAGATTTAGTCCTGAGAGACTCACAGCTGCTTATATTAGCATTGGTCTCATGTTGGTGAGTCAGTAGCTTCGTCGGAATCTTCTTCCTCTAGATCTTTAGTAGGGGTAATCTTCTGTTTCTTTGCTTTTCCATTCCTCCCGACTGGTGTCCATTCTTTTTGAAAAGCTTTTCTAGGAGGAACTGAACTTGCGGGAGTAATAGTAATGTCATTTTGAATTTGTAGTCGGTCTAATAGAGCCTTTCCTTCCTCTAGGGTGGTACAGCTGTAATTACCATTCTGGTGTGTGAAGGTTAATTTGAAGGGAAAGTTCCATCTGTATTTTAAATGTTCCTTTGTGAGAGCGGCAGTGATGGGTTTCAAATCCCTTCTTTTCCTGAGTGTAATTGGAGCAAGATCCGTGTAGATTTGGATATTATGTCCTTCAAATTCTATACACCTTTTGTCTCTTGCAGCTTTCAAAATCCGTTCTTTAACGTGATAGTAATGTAGTTTTAAGATGACATCCCTGTTGGCATTTTGTTGTGGTCTTGTGAGAGCCCTATGGACCCTGTCCATCAACAGCATGGTTGGTTCTATATCTGGAACTAATTGTACAAATAGCTCAGTAACTGTTTCCTCTAGATTACTATAAGTCTCTGGAAGATTTCGGATTCTTAGGTTAGATCTGCGTGATCTGTTTTCCAGATCTTCTATCTGCTCTTCGAGTCTATGGACATATGCAGAGTTATCTTGTATCGAGTTTCTGAGGATGGGGATTTCTTTGGTCACACTGTCCAGTTTTTCTTCCAAATCAGCAGTTCTCCCACCTATCTCTCTGAGGTCTTGTTTGATCTCAGCTAGAGCCATTTTAAATTCTTCTTGAAACAAAGACTTAATTTGGGATAGAAGCTCTTTGTTGGTTTCCTCTGTTCTGGGTTCCCCAGGTTTCTCAGTGCTCTGTGTTGGTGAACTAGGTGCCACAGGAGAATTACCTTTATCTATACCTTTTTGTTTAGATTGAGATCTCGATAGGCATTCCTTTACTGTTTGTGATTTATTCTTCATTTTGAGAAGTTTGATAGAGGGTGTCTCTTGTTTGGGGTTTTCGGTTGTGGGGAACCTAGGTGTTCAGTATGTCTTGCGCTTGTTTACTCTTAGGATTTATAGGGACTTTTTAGGGTTATACGCTCATGTTGATAGGAACCCTCTATTTGCAGGGTACATATGAATCCATTGTCAGGCAAAATAGATGTTAAGATTGCAGTCTCTATCACATTGTGCTTTTAAGGAGGTGAGATAGGTATGTTAAGTGGTCTCTCTTGTCAGATGACCTAAAGGCTCCTGCAAATTCTCTATAAATATTCCCAAGCCGCTGCTACAGAGTTTCACAGCCCAGGTATAGAGTTTGGAGATAGGGAGCCTTGTAAGGAGACTGTCCATACATAAGGAAGGTTGCACTCACATTAGGTCTTGTTGCTAAAAATGGCGACTTTTCCCGCCTGCTAAGTCTTCCTCAATGCAGGCCTCTTTACTTATATATTTCCAAGCTGTCAGCGCTAACTGTGAGAGCCCTTATATGGAAGTTGATACCTGCATAAATCGTTCTTTCCCAATAATGTCCTTAATGCAATATCTTTATGTTAGCCAAAGTCTATGTGCATCGCAATGCCCTGTGCTGTAACGTGCAGGCCGCAGTCTGAGATAAGTATTATCGGGTGTGTGAAGGAGTAAAATGTCTTACCCTCTCTCTGTGATTTGATTACTTGGGTAGAGTCTTCTCACTCGTTCCGGTTACAACCGGATTGATATGCCACTGTTCTTTTAGGCGATCCGTTCTTATGTTGTCTCAGATGCCGGTATAGGCCGAAGCCCCGGACTTTCCTGTCACCTCCTCCGGTACTCCGGATCGGCTTGTCTCCGGATCCTCTCTTGCAATAAAAATACCTCCCAAGAAGGTTATCTATGGGCTCTCAGATACTTCTCCAATGGTATCGTTGGTATTTTAGCGCTTATTAACGTTGCAAATAATACTTTAGAAGGCTTTTTGTTCACGAGCTCTGTGTCAGCACGTCTGCTCTGCAGCTCACCAAGCTCCGCCCCCCTTTCAGATGAATTTTTAAATGAACATCATCATTCTGATACTGATAATGGTTCTTCTGGTTCAGAGGTTTCTGTCTCAGAGGTTGATGCTGATAAATCTTCGTATTTGTTCAAGATGGAATTTATTCGTTCTTTACTTAAAGAAGTATTAATTGCATTAGAAATAGAGGATTCTGGTCCTCTTGATACTAAATCTAAACGTTTAAATAAGGTTTTTAAATCTCCTGTAGTTATTCCAGAAGTGTTTTCTCTCCCTGATGCTATTTCTGAAGTAATTTCCAGGGAATGGAATAATTTGGGTAATTCATTTACTCCTTCTAAAACGTTTTAAGCAATTATATCCTGTGCCATCTGACAGATTAGAGTTTTGGGACAAAATCCCTAAGGTTAATGGGGCTGTCTCTACTCCTGCTATATTTTTAGCGGATGTTGCTGCAGCTTCAACTTTTTGGTTAGAAGCTTTAGCGCAACAAGTAACAGATCATAATTCTTATAGCATTATTATTATTCTATAACATGCTAATAATTTTATTTGTGATACCATCTTTGATATCATTAGAGTTGATGTCAGGTATATGTCTCTAGCTATTTTAGCTAGAAGAGCTTTATGGCTTAAAACTTGGAATGCTGATATGTCTTCTAAGTCAACTTTGCTATCCCTTTCTTTCCAGGGTAATAAATTATTCGGTTCTCAGTTGGATTCTATTATCTCAACTGTTACTGGAGGGAAGGGAACTTTTTTACCAAAGGATAAAAAATCTAAAGGTAAATTTAGGTCTAATAATCGTTTTCGTTCCTTTCCTCACAACAAGGAACAAAAGCCTGATCCTTCATCCTCAGGAGCGGTATCAGTTTGGAAACCATTTCCAGTTTGGAATATATCCAAGCCTTATAGAAACCCAAAGCCAGCTCCTAAGTACCCATGAAGGTGCGGCCCTCATTCCAGCTCAGCTGGTATGGGGCAGATTACGTTTTCTTCAAAGAAATTTGGATCAATTCCGTTCACAATCTCTGGTTTCAGAACATTGTTTCAGAAAGGTACAGAATTGGCTTCAAGTTAAGGCCTCCTGCAAAGAGATTTTTTTTCTTTCCCGTGTCCCAGTAAACCCAGCAAAGGCTCAGCATTTCTGAAATGTGTTTCAGATCTAGAGTTGGCTGGAGTAATTATGCCAGTTCCAGTTCTGGAACAGGGGCTGGGGTTTTATTCTATCTCTTCATTGTACCAAAGAAGGTCAATTCCTTCAGACCAGTTCCGGATCTATCAATATTGAATCGTTATGTAAGGATACCAACATTCAAGATGGTAACTGTAGGACTATCCTGCCTTTTGTTTAGCAAGGGCATTATATGTCTACAATAGATTTACAGGATGCATATCTGCATATTCCGATTCATCCAGATCACTTTTAGTTTCTGAGATTCTCTTTTTAGACAAGCATTACCAGTTTTGTGGCTCTACCGTTTGGCCTAGCATCAGCTCCAAGAATTTTTTCAAAGGTTCTCGGTGCCCTTCTGTCTGTAATCAGAGAACAGGGTATTGGTATTTCCTTATTTTGGACGATATCTTGGTACTTGCTCAGTCTTCACATTTCGCAGAATCTCATACGAATCGACTTGTGTTGTTTCTTCAAGATCATGGTTGGAGGATCAATTTACCAAAAAGTTCATTGATTCCTCAGACAAGGGTAACCTTTTTAGGTTTCCAGATAGATTCAGTGTCTATGACTCTGTCTTTGTCAGACAAGAGAAGTCTAACATTGATATCAGCTTGTCAAAACCTTCAGTCACAATCATTCCCTTTGGTAGCCTTATGCATGGAAATTTTAGGTCTTATGACTGCTGCATCGGACGCAATCTCCTTTGCTCGTTTTCACATGCGACCTCTTCAGCTCTGTATGCTGAACCAATGGTGCAGGGATTACACAAAGATATCTCAAATAATATCTTTAAACCGATTATACGACACTCTCTGACATGGTGGACAGATCACCATCGTTTAGTTCAGGGGGCTTCTTTGTTCTTCCGACCTGGACTATAATCTCAACAGATGCAAGTCTTACAGGTTGGGGAGCTGTGTGGGGGTCTCTGACGGCACAAGGGGTTTGGGAATCTCAGGAGGTGAGATTACCGATCAATATTTTGGAACTCCGTGCAATTTTCAGAGCTCTTCAGTCTTGGCCTCTTCTGAAGAGAGAGTTGTTCATTTGTTTTCATATAGACAATGTCACAACTGTGGCATACATCAATCATCAAGGAGGGACTCACAGTCCTCTGGCTATGAAAGAAGTATCTCGAATTTTGGTTTGGACGGAATCCAGCTCCTGTCTAATCTCTGCGGTTCATATCCCAGGTATAGACAATTGGGAAGCGGATTATCTCAGTCGCCAAACGTTGCATCCGGGCGAATGGTCTCTTCACCCAGAGGTATTTCTTCAGATTGTTCAAATGTGGGAACTCCCAGAAATAGATCTGATGGCTTCTCATCTAAACAAGAAACTTCCCAGGTATCTGTCCAGATCCCGGGATCCTCAGGCGGAGGCAGTGGATGCATTATCACTTCCTTGGAAGTATCATCCTGCCTATATCTTTCCGCCTCTAGTTCTTCTTCCAAGAGTATTCTCCAAGATTCTGAAGGAATGTTCGTTTGTCCTGCTGGTAGCTCCATCATGGCCTCACAGGTTTTGGTATGCGGATCTTGTCCGGATGGCCTCTTGCCAGCTGTGGACTCTTCCGTTAAGACCAGACCTTCTGTCGCAAGGTCCTTTCTTCCATCAGGATCTCAAATCCTTAAATTTTAAGGTATGGAGTTTGAACGCTTGATTCTTGGTCAAAGAGGTTTCTCTGACTCTGTGATTAATTCTATGTGACAGGCTCGTAAATCTGTATCTAGAGAGATATATTATAGAGTCTGGAAGACTTATATTTCTTGGTGTGTTTCTCATCATTTTTCTTGGCATTCTTTTAGAATACCGAGAATTTTACAGTTTCTTCAGGATGGTTTAGATAAAGGTTTGTCCGCAAGTTCCTTGAAAGGACAAATCTCTGCTCTTTCTGTTCTTTTTCACAGAAAGATTGCTAATCTTCCTGATATTCATTGTTTTGTACAAGCTTTGGTTCGTATAAAACCTGTCATTAAGTCAATTTCTCCTCCTTGGAGTTTGAATTTGGTTCTGGGGGCTCTTCAAGCTCCTCCTTTTGAACCCATGCATTCTTTGGTCATTAAATTACTTTCTTGGAAAGTTTTGTTTCTTTTGGCCATCTCTTCTGCCAGAAGAGTCTCTGAATTATCTGCTCTTTCTTGTGAGTCTCCTTTTCTGATTTTTCATCAGGATAAGGCGGTGCTGCAAACTTCTTTTTAATTTTTTACCTAAGGTTGTGAATTCTAACAACATTAGTAGAGAAATTGTGGTTCCTTCATTATGTCCTAATCCTATGAATTCTAAGGAGAAATCATTGCATTCTTTGGATGCTGTTAGAGCTTTGTAATATTATGTTGAAGCTACTAAGTCTTTCCGAAAGACTTCTAGTCTATTTGTCATCTTTTCCGGTTCTAGAAAAGGCCAGAAAGCTTCTGCCATTTCTTTGGCATCTTGGTTGAAATCTTTATTTCATCATGCCTATGTCGAGTCGGGTAAAACTCCGCCTCGAAGGATTACAGCTCATTCTACTAGGTCAGTTTCTACTTCCTGGGCATTTAGGAATGAAGCTTCGGTTGATCAGATTTGCAAAGCAGCAACTTGGTCCTCTTTGCATACTTTTACTAAATTCTACCATTTTGATGTGTTTTCTTCTTCTGAAGCAGTTTTTGGTAGAAAAGTACTTCAGGCAGCGGTTTCAGTTTGAATCTTCTGCTTATGTTTTCATTAAACTTTATTTTGGGTGTGGATTATTTTCAGCAGGAATTGGCTGTCTTTATTTTATCCCTCCCTCTCTAGTGACTCTTGCGTGGAAAGATCCACATCTTGGGTAGTCATTATCCCATACGTCACTAGCTCATGGACTCTTGCTAATTACATGAAAGAAAACATAATTTATGTAAGAACTTACCTGATAAATTCATTTCTTTCATATTAGCAAGAGTCCATGAGGCCCACCCTTTTTTTGTGGTGGTTATGATTTTTTTGTATAAAGCACAATTATTCCAATTCCTTATTTTTTATGCTTTCGCACTTTTTCCTTATCACCCCACTTCTTGGCTATTCGTTAAACTGATTTGTGGGTGTGGTGAGGGGTGTATTTATAGGCATTTTAAGGTTTGGGAAACTTTGCCCCTCCTGGTAGGAATGTATATCCCATACGTCACTAGCTCATGGACTCTTGCTAATATGAAAGAAATGAATTTATCAGGTAAGTTCTTACATAAATTATGTTTTTTCTATTAATGTTTATGATTTTTTGCTCAATGAACTCTGTCAAATGTTATCATTTCAAATGAACACTGTCTTTTTTTACTATACCTTGACTGGGTCCCATCGTCCAAAGACACTTAGGTGTTTGTAGGACAGATGGAGCATCTTGCTAGCAAGTACTGAGCTTACTGGGTAACATTTTTCAAAGAGGCCTTTACGGTCTTCCACAAGGTGCTTAATTTTGTCATAGATCTGGTAATGTACAATATGGGATTTCCTGCCACCATTGACGGTAATACATGGTATCATTAAGCTTGCTACTTCTTCCTGCCAGAAATAAAAAATAAAACACAAACGTTGCCAAATACATTAAAATGACTGTATTAGAGAATATTATTTTATGTATTCCATCTAAAATTACAAAATCTGAAGTACTCTTAGAGAAGTTGATAGATGTTGATGTAATAAAAACTGCTTATTTATTTCTCATTTAAAGATCAGAGAAAGCAGTAATTCACCTGAAAATAATAGAACTGTGAATTTATGGTTCATTTGAGTCATCCAGATTAAATGGAAAACAAATCTGTAACACAAACACCTTCAATAAATTATGCTTATGTAAAGAAAATGACATTTGCTAAATGTATTTTACTTTTATATCAATACCTAGGCTATTCTGTCTACAGGAGGACTAATGTAAATAACCCTGCTGATTCTAATCATCTGCCAGTTAAAGTTTGCTGGTTATACTGTGTAAATATGAATATTTTAAAAATAATTAATGCTATTAACATTTTGTTCTTGAAAAAGACACACAGATGAAACAGCAGTTGCTACACACTCATACTAAAGGGTAGATCACCCAGATATGCCAGTCAGTGGAAAAAAAATGATAGCATTTTAATATTGATATTAACAATAAAAGAACTATGCTGATTCTAGCAAAGCACAGGAATGAAACTGCTAAAAAAATACAATTTTTTTCAAAGTGTTCATGAAACAAACGGTGTCCTTTTAATATGTACCCTCTTACCCTAAAAAAATGCTTTCAAATAGACTAAAAGTTCCAGGCTTCAGACTAGTGTGCTTTCAAGGGATATGAAACCCCAAATTTTCTTTCATGATTCAGATAGAGCATGCAATTTTAAGCAACTTTCTAATTTACTCATATTATCCAATTATCTTCATTCTTTTGGTATCTTTATTTGAAAAGCAGGAATACACGCTTAGGAGCCGGCCCATTTTAGGTTCAGCACCTAGGTAGCACTTGCTGATTAGTGGCTATATGTAGCCACCAATCAGCAAACGCTATCCAGTGTTCTGGACCAAAAAAAGGCTCCAAAGCTTTCATTCCTGCTTTTACAAATAAAGATACCAAGAGAACGAAGAAAAATTGATAATAGAAGTAAATTAGAAAGTTGCTTAAAATTGCATGCTCTATCTGAATCATGAAAAAAAAAATTGGGTTTAGTATCCTTTTAAGGGTTGCATAAAGAAGAATTTATAAGATTAGCGGTGAGAGCAAAATTTTAAATGAGCATCGTTCCTTTACACTTGAATGAGGTCATGGTATTTTGTTTTAGAAAACCCAGAGTGTGTACAATTTGATCACTTTTAATCATGTAGTATTAGTATTAAGCGTTCAAGGAACAACTCTTCAGTATCCTTTCATTATTTATGTTTCCAGTTTTCCCTGTAATATATGTTTGAAAATTGTAAATTATCTTCATTAGTAGGTGGCCACTCATGGACTTTGGCTATTTCCAGTGCTGGATTTATGCTTTTGAAAGATCACAACACTAAGATCTAGATTTCCACAGATCTTAGTGTGGTGATCTTTCAACACAATCAGTCCGGTACCGAAAATAGCTCACGTGGCCACTTACGTCTGCATTCAGCAGCTAACAAAGCTAACGAATACCCATGCCTAGAAAATTGTAAAGTCACTTATAAGAAGTGGAAGAGCACATGGCAGGCTTCTCAAGTGTAACCCTGCCACATGTATGTCCCTAATTTGCAGCTGGTTATCTTATCTCTTTGAAAGCCAATCGATGGAGATTTTGTCTACTCTAGTAACAAACCTTATCATGGCTTCTCCAAACAAGGAAAGTGGTGGTTTGAGTTTGACTATTGAAAACCTGTTGCAGTAAATATTTTTCACACTCACCTATTATGTTAATTTACTGCACAAGTGCATAAATATCTTGTAATTACAGAGAGTTTACTATCTCTTTAAATACATTCATACGCATAGATTACGAGTTTTGCGTTAACAAGCAGTTTTCCCTCACCGCTCACCTAAAATTTAGCTCCACATCTCACCTCAATACCAGCGCTGCTTATGGTAGCGGTAAGCTGGCAAAACATGCTAGTGCACGATTTCCCCATAGGAATCAATGGGGGAGAGCCGGCTGAAAACAAACAAACCTAACACCTGCAAAAAAGCAGCGTTCAGCTCCTAACACAGCCCCATTGATTCCTATGGGGAAAATACTTTTATGTCTACACCTAACACCCTAACATGAACCCTGAGTCTAAACACCCCATATCTTACACTTATTAACCCCTAATCCGCTGCCCCCGACATCGTCGACACCTGCATTATATTATTAACTTAAAAATATATACAAAGATAGGGGAGTCAGGCTGTAGAGAAACACCAGGTATAGTAATTAACCTGGTTTAAACCTCATATAGAGGATTTGAATGCAGACCCTTTAAATACTATAACACTTTTAATCTAAGGAGAGAAATGTGTAGTGTTAAATTGAATAACTACACGAAAGACAGGGATTTCAGCATCCAATTTTATTAAGGGTCAATTTACCCAGCTAAACATAAATGTCTAGAAAATTTAACAGTGCAGTATTGTTCTTACCAACATGTAACAGATTAGCAACTTAGTAAATGGATAACATATAGCTATGCACAGAAGCTGTAACAAAATAATACATAGGATGCGTATGTTAGGTATCTTGAGACTAAAGTGTATAACCTATGTCTATTTATGTATATAGCGACCTAAACCACAGACAACACCTCTACCAGAGGTTGGCATGCAATAAATTGCACAAATCAGCCAACTTGGATAACCATGAGGATCTATGTTTGTGTGACACACCTCTTCGTGCAGTAAATAGTGTCATCATAAAATTTGCAAATTTAGATAATTCAACCAAACTTACATTTAGGTAAAGAAAATAATAAACACATAAATAGAGCATGCTCTAAAATAGTAGATTTGGACCGGAGGGTACCTAACAACACCTTTTCAGAGGGCACCACTATATTAACATAGTGTCAGGTGTCATGAAAGTAAATAATTAGGATCTATGTTAGGTCCCTCACTCCAAGGTCCAAACTATACAAATGTTAAGTTGCAACTTTAAATTTTTACAGGATGCAAACATACACCAAATAGTGTTATACTGTATGCTGAGATTTCTCCTGTGAAAAAAGAAGTTATGAACCGTATTTTATTTTTCCAAGAACACACAGCAAATGAAATGGCAGTTCCAAGGCTTTCTAGTTTTCCAAAGTACCTTTCATTGATACCGTCCATATAAGACAGTTTGCATTGCTTCTAACAGAAAAGCCGTATAATTACGTGTGCCGAAAGGTAAAGCTGATGTATCTTTATGGGACCGCCAACTTTTGTTTCCATCAAGTGCAACAAAGTAACAAACTTGTTTGTCTCAAGGCCAAGCCATCCGCTCCGTATACGTCACTTGCCGACGCGCGTTTCACCCCCCACGTGACCTCAGCGTCATGGGGTTTCCTCAGGGCAAACGATTTTATATTATATTATATTATTAACCCCTAATCTGCCGCTCCGGACACCGCCGCCACCTACATTATACTAATGAACCTCTAATCTGCTGCCCCCAACATCGCCGACACCTACATTATATTTATTAACCCCTAATCTGCTGCCCCCATTGTCGCCGCCCCCTACCTACACTTATTAACCCCTAATCTGCCGCCCCCAACGTCGCCACCACTATAATAAAGTTCTTAACCCCTAAACCTAAGTCTAACCCTAACACCCCCTAACTTAAATATAATTTAAATAAATCTAAATAAAATAACTACAATTAACTAAATTATTCCTATTTAAAACTAAATACTTACCTATAAAATAAACCCTAAGATAGCTACAATATAACTAATAGTTAAATTGTAGCTAGCTTAGGGTTTATTTTTTATTTTACAGGCAACTTTGTATTTATTTTAACTAGGTACAATAGTTATTAACCTACCTAGTTAAAATAAAGTCAAATTTACCTGTAAAATAAATCCTAACCTAAGTTACAATTACACCTAACACTACACTATAATTAAATTAATTACCTAAACTAAATACAAATAAATACAATTAAATACAATTATCTAAAGTACAAAAAACAAAAAAACACTAAATTACAGAAAATAAGTTTTTTAAACTAATTACACCTAATATAATCCCCCTAATAAAATAAAAAAGCCCCCCAAAATAATAAAAAGCCCTACCCTTTACTAAATTCAAATAGCCCTTAAAAGGGCCTTTTGCAGGGCATTGCCCTAAAGTAAACAGCTCTTTTACCTGTAAAAAAAAGTACAATACCCCCCCAACATTAAAACCCACCACCCACACACCAAACCCTACTCTAAAACCCACCCAATACCCCCTTAATAAAACCTAAACTAACCCCTTGAAGATCACCCTACCTTGAGAAGTCTTCACCCAACCGGGCCGAAGTCCTCAACGAAGCCGGGCGAAGTGGTTCTCCAGATGGGCAGAAGTCTTCATCCAAGCAGGGAAGAAGAGGTCCTCCAGACGGGCAGAAGTCTTCATCCAGACGGCATCTTCTCTCTTCATCCATCCGGGTGGAGCAGGTCCATATTCAAGACATCCGACGCGGAGCATCCTCTTCAAACGAAGTCCAACTGAAGAATGAAGGTTCCGTTAAATGATGTCATCCAAGATGGCGTCCCTTGAATTCCGATTGACTGATAGAATTCTATCAGCCAATCAGAATTAAGGTAGAAAAAATCATATTGGATGATGCAATCAGCCAATAGGATTGAAGTTCAATCCTATTGGCTGATCCAATCAGCCAATAGGTTTGAGCTGGCATTCTATTGGCTGATTGGTCAGCCAGTAGAATGCGAGCTCAATCCTATTGGCCGATTGCATCAGCCAATAGGATTTTTTCTACCTTGATTCCGATTGGCTGATAGAATTCTATCAGCCAATTGGAATTAAGGGGAAAAAAAAAACAGTTGGCTGATGCAATCAGCCAATAGGATTGAAGTTCAATCCTATTGGCTGATCCAATCAGCCAATAGGATTGAGCTGGCATTCTATTGGCTGATTGGATCAGCCAATAGAATGCAAGCTCAATCCTATTGGCTGATAGCATCAGCCGATAGGATTTTTTCTACCTTAATTCCGATTGGCTGATAGAATTCTATCAGCCAACCGGAATTCAAGGGACACCATCTTGGATGACGTCATTTAAAGGAACCTTCATTCTTCAGGATGCTCCATGTCGGATGTCTTGAAGATGGAGCCGCTCCGCGCATGATGGATGAAGATAGAAGATGCTGCCTGGATGAAGACTTCTGCCCGTCTGGAGGACCACTTCGCCCGGCTTCGTTGAGGACTTCGGCCCGGTTGGGTGAAGACTTCTCAAGGTAGGGTGATCTTCAAGGGGTTAGTGTTAGGTTTTATTAAGGGGGTATTGGGTGGGTTTTAGAGTAGGGTTGGGTGTGTGGGTGGTGGGTTTTAATGTTGGGGGGGTATTGTACTTTTTTTTACAGGTAAAAGAGCTGATTACTTAGGGGCAATGCCCCACAAAAGGCCCTTTTATTATTATTTTGGGGGGCTTTTTATTTCATTAGGGGGATTAGATTAGGTGTAATTAGTTTAAAAAACTTGTAATTATTTTATTATTTTCTGTAATTTAGGTTTTTTTTTCCGTACTTTAGATAATTTTTTTAAATTGTAATTCATTTATTTAGTTTAGGTAATTAATTTAATTATAGTGTAGTGTTAGGTGTAATTGTAACATAGGTTAGGTTTTATTTTACAGATAAATTTGTCTTTATTTTAACTAGGTAGTTATTAAATAGTTAATAACTATTTAGTAACTATTGTACCTAGTTAAAATAAATACAAACTTGCCTGTAAAATAAAAATAAACCATAAGATAGATACAATGTAACTATTAGTTATATTGTAGCTATCTTATGGTTTATTTTATAGGTAAGTATTTAGTTTTAAATAGGAATAATTTAGTTAATTGTAGTAATTTTATTTAGATTTATTTAAATTATATTTAAGTTAGGGGGGGTTAGGGTTAGACTTAGATTTAGGGGTTAATACATTTAATATAGTTGCGGCGACGTTGGGGACAGCAGAATAGGGGTTAATAAATGTAGGTAGGTGTCGGTGATGTTAGGGACGGCAGATTAGGGGTTAATAAAATTTAACTAGGTGTTTGCGATGCGGGAGGGCGGCGGTTTAGGGGTTAATATATTTTTTATAGTGGCGGCGATGTCCAGTTCGGCAGATTATTGTTTACATTTTTTTATTAGTGTTTGCGATGGGGGGGGGGGGGGCTCGGTTTAGGGGTTAATAGGTAGTTTAAGGGTGTTAGTGTACTTTTTAGCACTTTAGTTAAGAGTTTTATACTACGGCGTTAGCCCATAAAACTCTTAACTACTGACTTTTAAATGCGGTATCAGTCTTGACAGGAGAGGCTGTACCGCTCACTTTTTGGAAGACTCGTAATACTGGCGTTATGCAAGTCCCATTGAAAATATAGGATACGCAATTGACGTAAGTGGATTTGCGGTATTTTTGAGTCTGACCAAAAAAGTGAGCGGTGAGCCTGTCATTTCAAGACTCGTAATACCAGCGGGCGTTAAAAAGCAGCGTTGGGACCTCTCAACGCTGCTTTTTAACCCTAATGCACAACTCGTAATCTAGCCGATAGTTTTTTCTACTTTTACTTGTGACAAACTTGCATCATTAGCAAGAATCTGAAACCTTAGACCAGTAGTTTTTCTTATATTGTGCAGACTCCGATACTCTCTATATTGTGCAGACTCCCATACTCTCTATATTGTGCAGACTCCAATACTCTCTATATTGTGCAGATTGCCATACTCTCTATATTGTGCAAACTCCCATACTCTCTATATTGGGCATACTCCCAAACTTTATATTGTGCAGATTCCTATACTCTCTATATTGTGCAGACTCCCATACTCCCTATATTTTGCAGACTCCCATACTCTCTATATTGTGCAGACTCCCATACTCTCTATATTGGGCAGACTCACAAACTTTATACTGTGCAGATTCCCATACTCTCTATATTGTGCATACTCCCATATTCTCTATATTGTGCATACTCCCATACTCTCTATATTGTGCAGACATTAATACTCTCTATATTGTGCAGATTCCCATACTCTCTATATTGTGCAGATTCCCATACTCTGTATATTGGGCAGATTACCATATTCTCAATATTGGGCAGACTCCCATACTCTCTATATTGTGCAGACTCCCATACTCTCTATATTGTGCAGACTCCCAAACTTTATATTGTGCAGATTCCCAAACTCTCTATATTGTGCATACTCCCATATTCTCTATATTGTGCAGACTCTAATACTCTCTATATTGTGCAGATTCCCATACTCTCTATATTG
This sequence comes from Bombina bombina, assembly GCF_027579735.1. Classification (NCBI taxonomy): domain Eukaryota; kingdom Metazoa; phylum Chordata; class Amphibia; order Anura; family Bombinatoridae; genus Bombina; species Bombina bombina. The sequence goes on from NC_069502.1 coordinate 685,750,804, forward strand.
TGCAGACTCCCAAACTTTATATTTTTCAGATTCCCATACTCTCTATTTTGTGCATACTCCCATATTCTCTAAATTGTGCAGACTCTAATACTCTCTATATTGTGCAGATTCCCATACTCTCTATATTGTGCAGACTTCCAAACTTTATATTGTGCAGATTCCCATACTCTCTATATTGTGCAGATTCCCATACTCTCTATATTCAATATAGAGATTGTGGGAGACTGTACAATATATTTATACATGCAGGGTTCATCTTGTCTTTTTTTTCTTCTTCTCACTTTTTGTGATAACATTTTCAACTATTTCATAATCAGAGCACTGAGGACTTCTGAATTGGGGCAGGGGGGCACGGGGGCGCGGGGGCACCTCCCTCAAATTAGTTTTTGCAGGTTGGGATGTTTGTAATATACAAATTTCATATTGCATATTATTCTTTATTTTGTTTATACTGCAGCATTTTTTTCCAACATGCATCACAAATTTCATTAAAATAAAGGTGAAGTTATAATTACAAGTAACTCTAAACTACTTCACAAAGACTCTTGTGCATTTATTGTTTTGCTTAGCAGTTTTATAAAAAAAAATTGCAGATGCTTTCTCCACATATTGCTTTGCATAATCTAAATGTATGAGATTGATAATTATTGTTGTGTTATCTTCTCATAGGCCTAGATTTAGAGTTTGGCGGTAGCCGTGAAAACCAGCGTTAGAGGCTCCTAACGCTGGTTTTAGGCTACCGCCGGTATTTGGAGTCAGTCAGAAAAGGGGCTAACGCTCACTTTCCAGCCGCGACTTTTCCATACCGCAGATCCCCTTACGTCAATTGCGTATCCTATCTTTTCAATGGGATCTTTCTAACTCCGGTATTTAGAGTCGTGTCTGGAGTGAGCGTTAGAAATCTAACGACAAAACTCCAGCCGCAGAAAAAAGTCAGTAGTTAAGAGCTTTCTGGGCTAACGCCGGTTTATAAAGCTCTTAACTACTGTGCTCTAAAGTACACTAACACCCATAAACTACCTATACACCCATAAACCGAGGTCCCCCCACATCGCCGCCACTCTATTACATTTTAACCCCTAATCTGCCGACCGCCACCTACGTTATACTTATGTACCCCTAATCTGCTGCCCCTAACACCGCCGACCCCTATATTATATTTATTAACCCCTAACCTGCCCCCCACAACGTCGCCGCCAGCTACCTACAATAATTAACCCCTAATCTGCCGACCGCAAAGCGCCGCTACCTACGTTATCCTTATGTACCCCTAATCTGCTGCCCCTAACACCGCCGTCCCCTATATTATACTTATTAACCCCTAATCTGCCCCCCTCAACGTCGCCTCCACCTGCCTACACTTATTAACCCCTAATCTGCCGAGCGGACCGCACCGCTACTATAATAAAGTTATTAACCCCTAATCCGCCTCACTCCCGCCTCAATAACCCTATAATAAATAGTATTAACCCCTAATCTGCCCTCCCTAACATCGCCGACACCTAACTTCAATTATTAACCCCTAATCTGCCGACCGAATCTCGCCGCTACTGTAATAAATGGATTAACCCCTAAAGCTAAGTCTAACCCTAACCCTAACACCCCCCTAAGTTAAATATAATTTAAATCTAACGAAATAAATTAACTCTTATTAAATAAATTATTCCTATTTAAAGCTAAATACTTACCTGTAAAATAAACCCTAATATAGCTACAATATAAATTATAATTACATTGTAGCTATTTTAGGATTAATATTTATTTTACAGGCAACTTTGTAATTATTTTAACCAGGTACAATAGCTATTAAATAGTTAATAACTATTTAATAGCTACCTAGTTAAAATAATTACAAAATTACCTGTAAAATAAATCCTAACCTAAGTTACAATTAAACCTAACACTACACTATCAATAAATAAATTAAATAAAATATCTACAATTACCTACAATTAAACCTAACACTACACTATCAATACATTAATTAAATACAATACCTACAAATAACTACAATTAAATAAACTAACTAAAGTACAAAAAATAAAAAAGAACAAAGTTACAAAAAATAAAAAAATATTTACAAACATTAGAAAAATATTACAACAATTTTAAACTAATTACACCTACTCTAAGCCCCCTAATGAAATTACAAAGCCCCCCAAAATAAAAAAATGCCCTACCCTATTCTAAATTACAAAAGTTCAAAGCTCTTATACCTTACCAGCCCTGAACAGGGCCCTTTGCGGGGCATGCCCCAAGAAATTCAGCTCTTTTGCCTGTAAAAAAACACATACAATACCCCCCCTCAACATTACAACCCACCACCCACATACCCCTAATCTAACCCAAACCCCCCTTAAATAAACCTAACACTAAGCCCCTGAAGATCTTCCTACCTTATCTTCACCTCACCGGGTATCACCGATCGGTCCTGGCTCCAAAATCTTCATCCAACCCAAGCGGGGGCTGGCGATCCATAATCCTGCGGCTGAAGAGGTCCAGAAGAGGCTCCAAAGTCTTCATCCTATCCGGGAAGAAGAGGCGATCCAGACCGGCAACCATCTTGATCCAAGCGGCATCTTCTATCTTCATCCGATGAGGAACGGCTCCATCGTGAAGACCTCCAGCGAGGATCAATCTTCTTCCGACGACGTCCAACTGAAGAATGACGGTTCCTTTAAGGGACGTCATCCAAGATGGCGTCCCTCGAATTCCGATTGGCTGATAGGATTCTATCAGCCAATCGGAATTAAGGTAGGAAAACTCTGATTGGCTGATGGAATCAGCCAATCAGAATCAAGTTCAATCCGATTGGCTGATCCGATCAGCCAATCAGATTAAGCTCGCATTCTATTGGCTGATCGGAACAGCCAATAGAATGCGAGCTCAATCTGATTGGCTGATCGGATCAGCCAATCGGATTGAACTTGATTCTGATTGGCTGATTCCATCAGCCAATCAGAATTTTCCTACCTTAATTCCGATTGGCTGATAGAATCCTATCAGCCAATCGGAATTCGAGGGACGCCATCTTGGATGACGTCCCTTAAAGGAACCGTCATTCATCGGGAAGTCGTCGGTGAAGATGGATGTTCCGCGTTGGCGGGATGAACATGGATCCGGAAGAAAGAAGATTGAAGATGCCGCTTGATAGAAGACTTCAGCCGGATCATGGACCTCTTCAGCTCCCGCTTGGATGAAGACTTCAGTCGGATCATGGACATCTTCAGCCCCCCGCTTGGGCTTGGATCAAGACATCGGAGGAGCTCTTCTGGATCGATCGGTGAACCCGGCGTGGTGAAGATAAGGTAGGAAGATCTTCAGGGGCTTAGTGTTAGGTTTATTTAAGGGGGGTTTGGGTTAGATTAGGGGTATGTGGGTGGTGGGTTGTAATGTTGGGGGGGGGTATTGTATGTTTTTTTTACAGGCAAAAGAGCTGAATTTTTTGGGGCATGCCCCTCAAAGGGCCCTTTTAAGGGCTGGTAAGGTAAAAGAGCTTTGAACTTTTGTAATTTAGAATAGGGTAGGGCATTTTTTTATTTTGGGGGGCTTTGTTATTTTATTAGGGGGCTTAAAGTAGGTGTAATTAGTTTAAAATTGTTGTAATTTTTTCTAATGTTTGTAAATATTTTTTTATTTTTTGTAACTTAGTTCTTTTTTATTTTTTGTACTTTAGTTAGTTTATTTAATTGTATTTATCTGTAGGAATTGTATTTAATTTATTTATTGATAGTGTAGTGTTAGGTTTAATTGTAGATAATTGTAGGTATTTTATTTAATTAATTTATTGATAGTGTAGTGTTAGGTTTAATTGTAACTTAGGTTAGGATTTATTTTACAGGTAATTTTGTAATTATTTTAACTAGGTAACTATTAAATAGTTATTAACTATTTAATAGCTATTGTACCTGGTTAAAATAATTACAAAGTTGCCTGTAAAATAAATATTAATCCTAAAATAGCTACAATGTAATTATAATTTATATTGTAGCTATATTAGGGTTTATTTTACAGGTAAGTATTTAGCTTTAAATAGGAATGTTATTTAATAAGAGTTAATTTATTTCGTTAGAATAAAATTATATTTAACTTAGGGGGGTGTTAGGGTTAGAATTAGCTTTAGGGGTTAAAAAATTTATTAGAGTAGCGGTGAGCTCCGATCGGCAGATTAGGGGTTAATACTTGAAGTTAGGTGTCGGCAATGTTAGGGAGGGCAGATTAGGGGTTAATACTATTTCTTATAGGGTTATTGAGGCGGGAGTGAGGCGGATTAGCGGTTAATACATTTATTATAGTAGCGCTCAGGTCCGGTCGGCAGATTAGGGGTTAATAAGTGTAGTTAGGTGGAGGCGACATTGGGGGCGGCAGATTAGGGGTTAATAAATATAATATAGGGGTCGGCGGTGTTAGGGGCAGCAGATTAGGGGTACATAGGGATAATGTAAGTAGCGGCGGTTTACGGAGCGGCAGATTAGGGGTTAAAAAAAATATGCAGGGGTCAGCGATAGTGGGGGTGGCAGAATAGGGGTTAATAAGTGTAAGGTTAGGGGTGTTTAGACTCGGGGTACATGTTAGGGTGTTAGGTGCAGACGTAGGAAATGTTTCCCCATAGGAAACAATGGGGCTGCGTTAGGAGCTGAACGCGGCTTTTTTGCAGGTGTTAGGTTTTTTTTCAGCTCAAACAGCCCCATTGTTTCCTATGGGGGAATCGTGCACGAGCACGTTTTTGAGGCTGGCCGCTTCCGTAAGCACCGCTGGTATCTAGAGTTGCAGTGGCGTTAAATTAGGCTCTACGCTCCCTTTTTGGAGCCTAACGCACTGAAAACCCTGCCATTCTGTTAACTCCAAAAACCAGCGGTATATAAAAGGTGCGGCCAGAAAAAAGCATGCGTTAGCTACACGGGTCCTTACCGACAAAACTCTAAATCTAGGCGTTAGAAAATAGGTTTGCTAATTGTATACACACATGTTGCATTGCTCTGACATAGTATACGTTTGCTATCCAAACATTTGCTTTTATTACTATTTAATTAAAGGGACACTAAACCCACATTTTTAATTTCATGATTCAGATAGAGCATGAAATTTTAAGCAACTTTCTAATTTGCTCCTATTATCAAATTTTCTTCATTCTCTTGGTATCTTTATTTGAAATGCAAAAATGTAAGTTTAGATTCCGGCCCATTTTTGGTGAACAACCTGGGTTGTTCTTGCCGATTGGTGGATAAATTCATCCACCAATAAAAAAGTGCTGTCCAGAGTTCTGAACAAAAAACATAAATTATGCTTACCTGATAATTTCATTTCCATTGAGGGGAGGAGAGTCCACGGCTTCATTCATTACTGTTGGGAATTAAGAACCTGGCCACCAGGAGGAGGCAAAGACACCCCAGCCAAAGGCTTAAATACCTCCCCCACTTCCCTCATCCCCCAGTCATTCTGCCGAGGGAACCAGGAACAGTAGGAGAAATATCAGGGTATAAAAGGTGCCAGAATATTATTAAATTTAGGTCCGCCCCACAGAGATACGGGCGGGAGCCGTGGACTCTCCTCCCCTCGATGGAAATGAAATTATCAGGTAAGCATAATTTATGTTTTCCATCTAAATGGGAGGAGAGTCCACGGCTTCATTCATTACTGTTGGGAACATATACCCAAGCTCTAGAGGACACTGAATGAAACCGGGAGGGCAAAAGGCAGACCCTAATCTGAGGGCACCACAGCCTGCAAAACATTTCTCCCAAAAACAGCTTCCGCATAAGCAAATTTGAAAAACGTTGTGAAATTGTGTAATGAGGACCAGGTAGCCGCCTCACAAATTTGCTCCATAGAGGCCTCATTCTTAAAGGCCCAAGACGAAGCCACAGCTCTAGTTGAATGAGCCATGATCCTCTGAAGAGGCTTATGTCCCGCTGTCTCATAAGCCAAGCGAATCAAACTCCTCAACCAAAAGGACAAAGCAGTAGCAGAGGCCCTTTCCCCTTGCGCTTCCCAGAATACACCACAAAGAGAGAAGTAGACTGTCTGAAATCCTTTGTAGCCTGAAGATAGAACTTCAAAGCACGAACCACATCCAAGTTATGAAGTAACCTCTCCTTAGAAGAAGAAGGGTTAGGACACAAGGAAGGAACAACTATTTCCTGATTGATGTGACGGTTATACACCACCTTGGGGAGAAACCCCAACCCAGTGTGAAGAACAGACTTATCCGCATGAAACACCAGATAAGGAGGGTCACTTTGCAAGGCAGCTAGCTCAGATACTCTGCACGTCGATGCAATAGCCAACAGGAAGAGACCCTTCCAGGACAAAATCTTAATGTCAATGGAATGCATAAGTTCAAACGGAACCCTCTGCATGACCCTAAGGACTAATAAGCTCCAAGGTGGAGCCGACTGTCTAAAGACAGGTCTGATTCTAGACAGAGCCTGGACAAAAAATTGGATGTCAGGGAGCTCAGCAAGTCTCCTATGCAACAAAACTGATAATGCCGAAATATGTCCCTTTAAGGAACTAGCGGCAAGACCTTTCTCCAACCCCTCTTGGAGAAAGGCCAGAATCCTGGATACCTTCACCTTGTGCCAAGCATATCCGAGCTTCTTACACACCTTATGGTAGATGCGACGAGTGACTGGCTTCCTTGCCTGAATTAGAGTATCAATCACACTTTCAGAAAAGCCTCTCTTGGCTAAGACTAGGCGTTCAATCTCCACGCAGTCAGCCTCAGAGAATCTAGATTTCGATGTTGAAAGGGGCCCTGTGACAGTAGATCCCTGTGACAGGGTAACCTCCACGGCGGAGAGGATGACATCCCCACCAGATCCGAAAACCATGTCCTCCGCGGCCACGAAGGAGCAATCAGAATGGCCGAGGCCCGCTCCTGTTTGATGCGTGCCACTACATGAGGTAGAAGTGGTAGAAAAATGTAAGCTAGGCTGAAACCCCAAGGAACCACTAAGGCATCTGTGAGCTCTGCCTGGGGATCCCTGGACCTCGACCCGTATTGAGCCAGCTTGCAATTGAGTCTGGATGCCATAAGATCTATCTCCGGCGTTCCCCATCTGAGATAAATCTCTGCAAACACCTCGGGTGAAGAGACCATTCCCCCGGATGGAAGGATTGTCTGCTGAGAATGTGAATCACTGAGAGCGAGCAGCCATGGGACTCCGCCCACTGCAGAATCCGAGAAACCTCCATCATCGTAAGGAAGCTCCTTGTACCCCCTGGTGGTTGATGTAAGCCACCGAGGTAATGTTGTCGGTCTGGAATCTGATGAAACTGACCGACTCCAAAGAAGGCCATGCCTTCAGAGCATTGTAAATTGCTTGCAGTTCTAGGATGTTGATCGGAAGGAGAGACTCCTCCCTGGACCACTTTCCTTGTGCCATTCTGGCACCCCAAACAGCTCCCCATCCTGTCAGACTGGCGTCCGTGGTCACAATCTCCCAGGACGGTCTCAAGAAGAATGTCCCCACGAACAGTTGCTCCGGACGGGTCCACCAAGAGAGGGAGTTCCGAGTCCGAGCATCCATGGATATCAGCTGTGATAGATCTGAATGATCGCAGTTCCACTGTCTCAACATGCACAATTGAAGAGATCTGAGATGGAACCTGGCGAATGGGATGACATCTATGTTCGACACCATAAGACCTATCACCTCCATAAATTGAGCCACCGACGGGCTTGTGGAGGACTGAAGGGCAAGACAGATGGACGCAAGCTTCCTGCGCCGCCGATCTGTGAGAAATATCCTCATGGACATAGAGTCTATCATCATACCCAGGAACTCTACCCTGTTGCTGGGAACCAGGGAACTCTTTTCTTGAGTTGATCTTCCAAACGTGAGATTGGAGCAGAAGAAGAAGAGCCCTCGAATGATCCTCTGCGTGGCTGAATGACGGCGCCTGAACTAGGATGTCGTCCAGGTAAGGCGCCACCGCAATGCCCCTGGATCTGGCCACTGCCAGCAGCACCCCCATAACCTTTGTGAAGAGTCTCGGGGTTGTCGCCAGACCAAAAGGAAGGGCCACAAACTGGAAGTGTTGGTCCAGAAATGCAAATCTTAGGAACCTGAAGTGGTCCCTGTGAATTGGCACATGAAGGTAAGCGTCATTCAAATCTATAGTTGTCATAAACTGTCCCTCTTGAACTAGGGCAGAATAGATCTGATCGTTTCCATTTTGAATGATGGAACACTCAGAAACTTGTTCAAACACTTTAGGTCCAGAATCGGCAGGAACATGCCCTCCTTCTTTGGAACCACAAAAAGATTGGAATAGTACCCTAGAACCCTTTCTGCTAGGGGTACTAGAACGATAACCCAGAGAGAGGCGAGATCTCTCACACACTCTAGAAAGGCCTCTCTCTTCTCTGGTCTTGAAGACAGGTTTGACAGGAGGAATCTGTCCTCGGGTGGATGGTATCTGAACCCTATCCTGTAACCCTGGGAGATAACTTCTAGAACCCAAGCGTCCTGAACATCCTGCAACCAATCATCTGAGAATTGAGATAATCTGCACCCTACTTGATCCTGAGACCAGTTGGGGGCTGCCCCTTCATGCCGATTTGGTCTCAGCTGGGCTTCTTGCTTTGCTTACACTTGTTCCAAGATTGAGCTGGCTTCCAAGATCCCTTGGACTTGTCCGCTTTCGCGGCGGGTTGCTGGCGCTGGGCCTTGTCCTCACGAAAGGAACGCAAAGTAGATCCCTTAGGCTTAGCCTTCTTATCCTGTGGAAGGAAAGCTTCCTTGCCTCCCGTAACCATGGATATGATCGAATCCAATCCTGGACCGAACAGGGTCTTCCCTTGAAAAGGCAGGGACAACAGCTTTGACTTGGAGGTCATGTCCGCAGACCACGATTTTAGCCACAGAGCCCTGTGCGCTAAAACCGAAAAACCTGATACCTTAGCATTCAGTTGAATAATTTGCATATTGGCATCACAGATGAAAGAATTGGCGACCTTAAGCGCCTTAATCTTCTCCTGTATCTTGTCGATAGAAGTTTCCCCTTCGACCATGTCACACAAGGATTTGCACCAATATGTCGCAGCACCGGCGACCGCCACCACGGCCGCTGCAGGCTGAAAAACAAACCCGTGTGCTGAAACATCCTTCTCAACATGTTTTCCAGCTTTTTATCCATGGGCTCCTTAAAAGACGAGCTATCCTCTAGGGCAATAGTCGTCCGCTTCGCGAGCATAGAGATAGCACCATCCACCATGGGAATGGTCCCCCACAGCTCAAGCTGAGAGTTTCGGAACGGGAAACAGTTTTTTAAAAGAAGAAGAAGGGGAAAAGGGTGAGCCTAATCGCTCCCATTCATTCTTAATAATATTTGCCATCTTAACGGGGACCGGGAAAGTCTGGGGCACCACCCTGTCCTCGTACACCTTGCCAAGCTTAGGAATCGCAGGTTCCTCTAGAATCTTAGGTTCCGGAACCTCCAGAGTAGCAATTACCTGTCGCAACAGAAAACGCAAATTTTCCATCTTAAACCTAACAAGCTCCTCCGCAGCAGGAGGCTTAGATGACACGGACTCCGACCCAGAATGGGCCTCCTCCGAAGAGTCGTGTGGGCCTCAACCTCGTATACAGCCTCTGGATCTGCCATCGGCGAGGACAAACCCTGGGTCGAGCCGCCCTGATACACCCTACGCTTGCGCTTAGCAGAACGTGGTAAGGCATGGATCACTTTAGAAACCGCCGATTCCAGTTGGTCCGCAAAGTCTGACGGCCAAAGAATTTCTCCCGAAGGAGTAATGGTTGGACCACAGGGCGCTGCATGTGCAATCGGAGATGAATGTAGGGAACGCACATCCCGGGACGAAGAACCCTCAGAGGTGGACGGCTCAGTAGTACTAGACATCCGTTTACCTTTAGATGTTGTAACTTTATCAAGGCATGTGGAACATAGTTGAGCAGGCTGACCTACCAGAGCCTCCTCACAATAAACACAGGAATGAGACTTTATTAAGGAAGGAGAGCCTTCCAACGCGTCAGAGTCCTCCACAGCTTGCGCGCTTGGCTAGACTAACTTTAGTTATTAAAAAGGCACCTTTATACCACCAATGGCCGGGGCACTCACCACCTCCTAGGACCCAGACAACAGAAACCGCTACGTCTCCTGCGCCACAGATCAACAGGAAGGATAGATAGCAAAATAAAGTGATATATGATAGCCAGTTTTATATGGAAATGATTCTGGGGCTAGGCATATATGGAGTTAAATGGGAAAAAGTGCGTAGTACCAGAAGGGTGATTGCAGAGCTTACATATGCCCAGGCATGTATAAAAAGTTAGGGAGATATAGTGGACCCTATAGAGTGTATGATTTGCTCAATGAGTTAAGTAATGAGACAAGTGTGTTAAAGCCTTAGTTAGTAAGGGCTTAATGAGAATACATTAACAAACCTCAGATCCATGTAGACAGCAGCGGGGATGAGATGCAGTCAAACCATGTCTCTTAAAGAGATGATAATATTAGCTTTTGATAAAAATGAGACACGATTTCAGGAATTTTGGAATTCCTACAAAGCTTTAAGTGGGCCAAAGGGAATGACTATGTCTGACAGAACCAAAGTATGCCTGGGCGTTAGAAATAAATGTGGTCCCAATGCTTATAGGTAAGGAGCATAAAAAAATAAACAAAAACAACCTGTTAATAAATTCAAGGGAAACTCATTACATACAAGATAAAAAACACAGAGTGCACCTTCCAAGATTACATATATTACAATAAATATTAGAAGGATCCATATGATTGAGCCAAATCAAAAAGCATCCATTCAAAAAAGGGTGTAATACACTAATAGTTTAGAAATATGTGCCAATTTGACAGACATGCAACACTTAGAGAATGAAAGTTAATGTACGCTTATGCTATGAGTCAGAAGCTGCTATGAGGATGTCTAGAGTTATCTGTACCATACAGATTCATATTATTTGTAGGGGAACTTGGGGTTATGGTGTGAATCACAATAAATATTAGAAGGGTCCATATGGTTGGGTTGTATCAAAAAGCATCCATTCAAAAGAGGGTGTAACACACTAGTAGTGTAGAAATATGTGCCAATTTGACAGACATGCAGCATAAGTTATGTGTGATATTTCTCCCATGGCAACCATCCTAATGAGACCTAGAGAGTGAAAGTTAGTGTAGATATAATGTGCGCTTATACTATAAGAGTCAGAAGCTGCCATGGGGATGTCTAGAATTAGCTGTACCATACAGACTCATATTATTTGCAGGGGTTTCTTGGGGTTATAGTGTGAATCAAGGTTTTTCTCTTTTTTTACAAAGAATATTACAACATAATAAACAAAACAAAACCAATGGCCAACAGGGCCAAAATTAAGAACCAATACTACACAATGACAATACATAGCAGTGGTTATGCTGGTTGGACACTGATCATTTACTGCAAAGCGTTTCCACTGTATTCCAGAGGGAGTTACAGTCTCTATATAAGCTATACACTGAATAGAATTAAGCAAACATATGCGGTTAATCAAGATTGCCAGTTGTCATATAGTTAAGTGCAAACTAGACTAGGTGGTCATGAACAAAAGGAAAAAAATAAATAAAATAAAATGGGTAACTACAGTCCAGACATTTAACTGCTGCAGAGTGGAGGGGTGAGGACTTATTTTCTTAGCGCCATGTTGCAGAACGTTAAAGCAGTCTCCTTAACACCATGCTGCAGATTGTGAGATCAGTCTCCTTAGCGCCATGCTGCAGATCAGAAACGCAGTAGTCAGGACTCATCCCACTCCCATTCGTCCGCGCTGAAGCTGAGCCTCGAAAGTCCGTATGAGGCCGCCTCCTCTCTCCTGACATCCAGCATCGGCAATCTGCGCCATGGAACCCTGGGTCAGTACTAAACTGTGACGGTCTTGTGGTGTCCAAATGTCCGTGTGGCGCCTAGCGGGGTACAAATCTCCTGCACTCCACATGTGCGCTGTCCCGCTGTGCATTACATGGGCTTCATTGAAGTGCTCCCTCAGCATGATTCTCGGTCTACGTCCAGAGCTGTTTTCTGATAATGAGGGTATATTGAGGGCTAAGAATTGCTCTGGACCGTCCCCTAGCTCAGGCTCTTTGCTTTTTGGCCATGCTGTGTCCACAAAAGGATAGTGCCCGGCTGGTTTCAAGGGTTGGGGGACCACATCGCCATATTCAGGGTCAGAGGTCAGCTGTAAGTGTGTTCCCTGAAGGGAACGGACCTTTTCATGAAGTGTCTGGCAGGATCTCATAAGATTCTCCCGATGCGGTAAGAATGTGGCTTTCAGATCAGCAATGAGAGAGTCCATCTTGGAAGATCAGAGACGCTGTGACTGTGTCCCTTGGTTAGCTTTCAATATGCCTTCCGGGGAAGAGAAGGTGTTTGGTTCTCTATCCACAATAGTTCTCGGACACAAAAAGATGTCAAAAGAGGCGTGGATGGCTTTAAATTAGGCTGCAGAGCGATTTTTCTTAAGAGTGTATCAGAGCTTCAGTACTCTGCTGCCATCTTGATGAGCCGCCCACCGGAAGTCAACCCTTGATTCTTTAAAGATAAAAAGGTGACACACTGTGACCCTGTCTTCTATGTTATCATCATCAATAAAAAATGAAACGATCTTACCAGAATCTACGCCGTGGAACAGGAACACGGCCTTTCAAGTGTGACGAATATTAGCATCGCCTCCACCATGGACTTGAGAGAAGAAAGCAGGCAGCGAAGCGAAGTTCGACAACGCTGATTGCTTGAGGAGCTGTTAATCTGAAACTTCCTGCATCTCCGGACTCTTTCGCACAGGCCCTCACTGAGAGACTGACAGGACTACTTAAAACTCCAGTCCCACTGTGAAGAGTGCTACCCTCCATAAGAGATTACTCTGAAACTCCTGCACTCCTCTGCCATCCTCCTGTGACGAAAGGCAAAGAATGACTGGGGGATGAGGGAAGTGGGGAAGGTATTTAAGCCTTTGGCAGGGTGTCTTTGCCTCCTCCTGGTGGCCAGGTTCTTAATTCCCAACAGTAATGAATTAAGTTGTGGACTCTCCTCCCCTTTAGATAGAAAAAAAGCTTAGATGCCTTCTTTTTCAAATAAGGATAGCAAGAGAACGAAGAAAAATTGATAATAGGAGTAAATTAGAAAGTTGCTTAAAATAGTATGCTCTATCTGAATCATGGGAAAAAATTGGTTTCGGTGTCCCTTTAATGCTTATTGCATGTCTGTATCATGTTTATGATTGGTTCACTATTGCAGATAAATTGTACTTTCACTTACAATTTATGATCAGTAGGTCTCATTCTAAATTTTGTGGTACAAATACTACTAAACATCATTCTTGTTTTTTAGGGAACAGATATCCTGACTAGTTTAAGTTATGTTTGCAGGTATCTTGGAACTTATTGAGGTTGAATGTTAGTTATGTTGAGTAGAATTCTTAAACACAGTAAATAAATTATAGATATAACGATGTATTCAAAGCAAAATTTAGCTTAAGAATATGTATATGTAGTTTAATCTTATACTAGTTGTTCAGCTATTGAAGAAACAAAAGTAATGTTTTTGTTTCTATAAACTACTTTAGTTTGTATAAAATAATGAGCACTGCCATGTTGGAACCTGTTATAATTATCTAATCTCTTCTGCTGAGGACAATTATTAGAATTCAAAGAATGTCTGTGTGGAATATTGCAATGTTTCATATTTTATATGTCCCTAACTGTCCTCAGCAGAACCTAGGGAAACCAAGGTTTTAACATTGCAGAATCCATTATCCAGAGTATCATGGGAACTAAGAAAATTTGATAATAGAAATAAATTGTACATTTTTTTAAAATGGTATACTCAAAATCACAAGAAAACATTTTTGAGTTTTATATCCCTTTCATGTCCTTGTTTGGGATCCCTGTAAGGGGTCCTTTGTGCACACAATAAACCTAGCAGTCTATTTAACCTTACTTATGGGCTATTAAAATCAATTGCTTTTGACACCCATATTTAAACAGGGATTCTAACCACACAATGAAAATGTAAATTATATGAATGCATCTAATATTTATGGGCATTATAGTCTCTCCTAAATCATTGACATAAAATACCTGCACTGATTCCAGAGATTCAACCTCTCCTTCATACTTTTCACCAATTTCAGTTTTCATTCTCTCAATGGCATCTTCCTCTTGTTCCTCGTCTTCGTCATCATCTTCATCATCCTCAGGGAACTCTTCTGAAAGAATTAACTCAATGTTGTCAACTTCTTCTTCCTCCTCTTCTTCTTCGTCACTGGCATCTGCATCTTTTTTCTGCTGAAATACAAATTAAGAGTCAAAATATTTTAAAGGTAACTAACTACAGGAGGAGCAGCAAATATTCTCTTTGCTCACCACTTTTTCCGCAATCATTCTCTCTTGTTCTGCTACAAGTTCAGCTCGCCTTTTTGCAATTTCTTCATCCTGTACAGTAAAATAGAAGGGGAGCAGTATATGCATCTACTTCTTGACTCTGTAAAGCAATGTATGTAAACAGTACCTACGCAATCCAATTGTATTTTTAAAAACATTTTAAAAAAACAAAACTTTTTTTTCCAGCAAGGAAAATACTGGGCATAAACCTAGTGAGAGTGAGTAAGTCACGTCACTGATATTGTGAATTAACTTTAAAGGACGAACATAGTGTTAAAATGATAAGCTCTAATCTGTTAGAGCAGAGGTCATCAACCTAGGGCCCCAAGAGGTTTTGGAACTACATTTCCCACAATGCCTAGACAGACTAAAGAGTGTCTCAGCATTATGGGAAATATAGTTCCAAAACATCTAGGGGCCCCAAGGTTGAAGACCCCTGTGTTAGAGCATGTAATTTAACAACGCTGTAATGTTTTGGGTTTAACCCTCGCAATGGGGTTATGACACAGTTGACGTTCCACTCGTAAGCCCCCATTGCGAAGGTTTAACATTTAGCATTACAGCATCGCTAGAGTTAAAATTACATGCTCTGACGATTTAGAGCATGTAATTTTAACACTATATTGGTCCTTTAATTTCATTAAATGGAGAAATCGTATGGCCTAGCTTAGTTAATTCTAACAGGCAATTTGAGTAATAATACAGTTATGTAAAAACTATCGGCTAGATTACAAGTTTTGTCGGTAAAAACTTGCGGGGCCAACGCTCCTTTTTATCCAGCGCACACTTTAAACAACGCTGGTATTACAAGTTTTCTGAATGGCTGCGTTAGCCTCAGTAAAGTGAGCGTTGATCAAAATTTAGCTCCACTTCTACCTGTAATACCAGCGTTGCTTACGGTAGCGGTAAGCTGGAAAAACGTGCTCGTGCACGATTTCCCCATAGGATACAATGGGGCTCAGCTGGCTCAAAAAAAAACTAACACCTGCAAAAAAGCAGCGTTCAGCTCTTAACGCAGCCCCATTGTTTCCTATGGAGAAACACTTTCTAAGTCTACACCTAACACGCTAACATGAACCCCGAGTCTAAACACCCCTAACCTTACACTTATTAACCTCTAATCTGCCGCTCCCAACATCGTCGCCACCGGCATTATACTATTAACCCCCAATCTTCCGCTCCGGACACCGCCGCCACCTACATTATCCCTATGAACCCCTAATCTGCTGACCCTAACAACGCCGCCACCTATATTATATTTATTAACCCCTAATCTGCTGCCCCCAACGTCGCCGCCACCTACCTACACTTATTAACCCCTAATCTGCCGACCGGACATCGCCGCCACTTTAATAAATGTATTAACCCCTAAACCGCTGCACTCCCGCCTCGCAAACATAATAAATTTTATTAACCCCTAATCTGCCCTCCCTAACATTGCGCCACCTAACTACAATTATTAACCCCTAATCTGCCGCCCCCAACATCGCCACTACTATAATAAAGTTATTAACCCCTAAACCTAAGTCTAACCCGAACCCTAACACCCCTCTAAGTTAAATATAATTTAAATAAAACAAACTAAAATTACTATAATTAAATAAATTAATCCTATTTAAAACTAAATACTTACCTATAAAATAAACCCTAATATAGCTACAATATAACTAAGTTACATTGTAGCTATTTTAGGATTTATATTTATTTTACAGGCAACTTTGTATTTATTTTAACTAGGTACAATAGCTATTAAATAGTTAATAACTATTTAATAGCTACCTAGTTAAAATAATTACAAAATTACCTGTAAAATAAATCCTAACCTAAGTTACAAATAAACCTAACACTACACTATCAATAAATTAATTAAATAAACTACAATTATCTAACATAAAATACAATTAAATAAACTAAACTATATTACACAAAAACACAAACACTAAATTACAAAAAATAAAAAAAATATTACAAGAATTTTAATCTAATTACACCTAATCTAAGCCCCTAATAAAATAAAAAAGCCCCCCAAAATAATAAAATTCCCTATCCTAAATTAAATTACAAAGTAATCAGCTCTTTTACCAGCCCTTAAAAGGGCTTTTTGTGGGGCATTGCCCCAAAGTAATCAGCTCTTTTACCTGTAAAAAAAAAATACAAGACCCCCCCAACATTAAAACCCACCACCCACACACCCCTACTCTAAAACCCACCCAATCCCCCCTTAAAAAAACCTAACACTAACCCCCTGAAGATCACCCTACCTTGAGCCGTGTTCACCCAGCCGGGCCGAATTCTTCATCTAATCCGGGCGATGTGGTCCTCCATCCGGCAGAAGTCTTCATCCAAGTGGGGCAGAAGAGGTCCTCCATCCGGCAGAATTCTTCATCCAAGCGGGGCAGAAGAGGTCCTCCACCTGGCAGAAGTCTTCATCCATCCACGGCTCCATCTTCAAGACCTCCGACGCGGAACATCCTCCTCGGCCGACGGACTAACGACAAATGAAGGTTCCTTTAAATGACGTCATCCAAGATGGCGTCCCTCGAATTCCGATTGGCTGATGGGATTAAGTCAACCAATCGGATTTTTCCTACCTTAATTCCGATTGGCTGATAGAATCCCATCAGCCAATCGGAATTCGAGGGACGCCATCTTGGATGACGTCATTTAAAGGAACCTTCATTCATCGTTAGTCCGTCGGCCGAGGAGGATGTTCCGCGTCAGAGGTCTTGAAGATGGAGCCGCGGATGGATGAAGACTTCTGTCGGATGGAGGACCTCTTCTGCCCCGCTTGGATGAAGACTTCTGCCGGATGGAGGACCTCTTCTGCCCCGCTTGGATGAAGACTTCTGCCGGATGGAGGACCTCTTCTGCCCCGCTTGGATGAAGACTTCTGCCGGATGGAGGACCACATCGCCCGGATTGGATGAAGAATTTGGCCCGGCTGGGTGAACACGGCTCAAGGTAGGGTGATCTTCAGGGGGTTAGCGTTAGGTTTTTTTTAAGGGGGGATTGGGTGGGTTTTAGAGTAGGGGTGTGTGGGTGGTGGGTTTCAATGTTGGGGGCGGGGGTCTTGTATTTTTTTTTTTTACAGGTAAAAGAGCTGATTACTTTGGGGCAATGACCGGCAAAAAGCCCTTTTAAGGGCTGGTAAAAGAGCTGATTACTTTGTAATTTAGTTTAGGATAGGGAATTTTATTATTTTGCGGGGCTTTTTTATTTTATTAGGGAGCTTAGATTAGGTGTAATTAGATTAAAATTCTTGTAATATTTTTTTATTTTTTGTAATTTAGTGTTTGTTTTGGTAATATAATTTAGTTTATTTATTTGTATTTTATGTTAGATAATTGTAGTTAATTTATTTAATTAATTTATTTATAGTGTAGTGTTAGGTGTATTTGTAACTTAGGTTAGGATTTATTTTACAGGTAATGTTGTAATTATTTTAACTAGGTAGCTATTAAATAGTTATTAACTATTTAATAGCTATTCTACCTAGTTAAAATAAATACAAAGTTGCCTGAAAAATAAATATAAATCCTAAAATAGCTACAATGTAACTATTAGTTATATTGTAGCTATATTAGGGTTTATTTTATAGGTAAGTATTTAGTTTTAAATAGGATTCATTTATTTAATTATAGTAATTTTATTTCATTTTATTTAAATTATATTTAAGTTAGGGGGGTGTTAGGGTTAGACTTAGGTTTAGGGGTTAATAACTTTATTATAGTAGCGGCGACGTTGGGGGCGGGAGATTAGGGGTTAATAATTGTAGGTAGGTGGCGGCGATGTTAGGGAGGGCAGATTAGGGGTTAATAAAATGTATTATAGTGTTTGCGAGGTGGGATCGCGGCGGTTTAGAGGTTAATACATTTATTATAGTGGCGGCGATGTCCGGTTAGCAGATTAGGGGTTAATAAGTGTAGGTAGGTGGTGGCGGCGACGTTGGGGGGGCAGATTAGGGGTTAATAAATATAATATAGGTGTCGGTGATGTTAGGGGCAGCAGATTAGGGGTTCATAGGGATAATGTAGGTGGCGGCGATGGCCGGTCGGCAGATTAGGGGTTAATTAATTTTATTATAGTGTTTGCAATGTGGGGGGGCCTCGGTTTAGGGGTTCATAGGTAGTTTATGGGTGTTAGTGTACTTTGTAGCACTGTAGTTAAGAGCTTTATGTTCCGGCATTAGCCCATAAAACTCTTAACTACTGACTTTTATATGCGGTAGTAGTCTTGGAGGTAGAGGCTGTACCGCTCACTTCTTCCAAGACTCGTAATACCAGCGTTAGGCAAATCCCAATAAAAAGATAGGATAAGCAATTGATGTAAAGGGATTTGCGGTAGCCAAAAGTCACGGAAGAAAAGTGAGCGGTACACCTGTACCTGCCTGACTCGTAATACCAGCGGGTGTTAAAAAGCAGTGTTAGGACCCCTTAACGCTGCTTTTTAAAGCTAACGCAGAACTCGTAATCTAGGCGTATATATTTTGAATATAAATATGAAACTGTGGTTTACCAATAACCATATTTACCATTTAAAACTGGCAAGCAACAAATATAAGACCCACCCTCACAACTCATGCTTTTTTTAAACATGTTTTTCATTCCTTTCCATTAACAAAAGGGCCTCTAAATCTGATTTGGCCGATGTCATAATTATATGTGATCAGAGTGATAGTTGGGAGATGGTGTTTATTTTAGTATTGCCTATGATTGCAGCAGCTATGAAACTGGAATATGGGTCTTCCTTCATATTTGAATAACTTCCTACTTCTTCCATCTTATCATTCATCTTTTGTATTTCTCCCTCGTACAGTACGCACACACACACGCTGAACTACAGGATTGCCTAACCATGAAACTTAATTGTACAGCCATCTTTAATGAGGGGGCTTTGCTAGAATTTTTTCCCAGGGACAGTAAAAAGTTTAAGAAATCCTGTTAATCAAAAATAAAGTCTATACTTCTACATAAAAAAAAATCTTTCCATTAGTAATGGTTTTGTGACTTTGCTAATACTTACACATGTTCCATATTTATATTTACAAGGAACTCCCACAGAGGGCAGAAGTGTGGGGGTTATTGGGTAGAGAAGCAAGTACTTTTTAGCTTTGACTTTATTGCTAGGAAGCTATGCACTCAATAGAGCACACTTCCATAGGCTTGAATGGGAGCCTCGTTCTCATACCGTGAGACACAACATGATGAAAACTAGCACAACAAAGGGGGTAAGTTACGCAGCAATGGGCAGCAAATGCAAATAAATATGTACCGTATTGTCCCGAGTATAGGCCGCACTTTTCCCCCCTAATTTAAATCTTTACATTAGGGGTGTGGCCTATAATCGGGTGCAGCCTATAATCAGGGATTTTATTGGTTTTTTTGGCTTCCTATCTTTACCTGGGGCAGCTCAGCTGGAAAAGATCTTCACACATTGGCTCCTGAGTCCTGACTGCACGTGTAATGTAATCAGTGACAGTGAGCGAGTCTATAGCGCGGCAGTCAGTCACAGAGAGCGGCGCCGGCAAGTGCTGATTCCGACGGTCAAGGGAATGCAGAGCCACCTGGAGCTTCAGAGAGTACAAGGCGGTGACGCTGGTGAATATACCGTAGTTGCTGGGTGACCCTACTCCCTGAAGCGCAATGTAACGTTAATATACCGGTATTATGTATCATGTAGCATCTAACACATAAGTGTGGGCAGTAACCAGCGGACGTCCACTTGTGATTAAACACTGCTGTTAACACTAACCGCACTGTCCCAGCCCCCTCACTGCTATTAACCCAACCTTTCCCACCTGCAAAAAAAAAATAATATCTGACTCATTCCACCTTTACCTGTAATCACCTCAGTTGCAAGCTCCCCTTCTTGCTTAATAACTCCCTAAATCTAAACAGCCATGAGACCTACCCCCAACTGCACAACCTCTTTATAAACAAATTGCTTAACCAATACTTAACTTTTACAGATTCCCCATCATAAAAAACACAAAATAAAGCAAGCTCCCCCCTCCCCTAAGCTTTCCTCATCTGTATCCCAGCTTTTCTGCAATGCCCTCAGATAGGGCATGCAATTTTAAACAATTTCCAATTTACTGTTATCATAAAAATTGCCTTGTTCACTTAGTATTCTTTGTTGAAAAAAGCTAAACCTAGGTAGGCTCATATGATAGTTTAATGGCACCTAAATTAAATTTTCTTTAAAACAGCACCAAACTTTAAGGGTGCGGCTTATAACCTATATAGCCTATACTCTGAACAATACGGTATATGCTTATATACATATAAATATATGTGTTAATATGTGTATATACACATACTATCACATAAATAAATATACCGCAAAGTAAATGCACTTTTCAGTGCTGTTTTTAAACCCCACTCGCCACTTTAAACCCCTTATAATTGCTTAGTGCCTTTTTTAAATAATTGGAAAAAAAAAAGCTCATATATTTTATTTAAAAAAAACAAAACAATACACACTACATTTTGGGGGAATTTGGGGGACATTTAGAAAATTAACCAGAGGTCTGTAATGGCTTGAAAGTGCTGATTATTTATCACATGCCCGATAAACTAGCGCTCCACTTGTAATCTAGTCCTAGTATTTTAGAAATATTTCATTATATATTATCATGCAATCATATACTGCAAAATACCTACATTGTTTACACTTAAGAATTAATACAGGGAACTGGGTTAAATGAATAGTCTAGTCAAAATTAAAAACTTTAATGATTTAGATAGATAATGCAATTTTAAGCAACTTTCTAATCTACTCCTATTATAAAAATGTTTTTGTTCTCTTGGTATCTTTATTTGAAAAGACAAGAATGTAAGCTTAGGAGCCGGCACATTTTTGGTTCAGCACCTGGGTAGCGCTTGCTGATTGGTGGCTACATTTAGACACCAATCAGCAAGTGGTACTCAGGTGCTGAACCAAAAATGTGCCGGCTCCTAAGCTTAAATTCAAATAAAGATACCAAGAGAACAAAGAAAAACTGATAATAGGAGTGCATTAGAAAGTTGCTTAAAATTGCATGCTCTATCTGAATCATGAAAGTTTTATTTTGACTAGACTATCCCTTTAAGATAAGAAGCGCAAGTGTTTTACTTTGTGACCCATTGGTCTTAAAGGGATAGTAAAAGTATTGTAAAAGAAATATCCATTTTATACACATTTAACCCAGATATGCTATTTTACATATGCTCAACTTCAGAAAAGAAGGCAAGACTGGAACTATCTAGGCAGGATTGAACAAACTTTTCAATTTGATAAATGAGAAAAAGAATACATAAAATACATTACCCTTAATTTCTTCTTTAACTCTTTCGATTTCTGCTTACGATCCTGCTTTATCGTTTGCTTCTCTTTCCACCTTGACAAACGTGGAGGAAGAAGTCGGTCGCAAACGTCATTTTCCTTTACCTCAAGAAAAACTGCAATGTCTGGGAAGAAGCCACGCTCTGCTATGTAGTTAACCTCGTCCAATGTACTGGGAAAGCCATCGAAAATAAAGCCAGTTGAGCTAGAATAAAAAAGAAATCATCATTAATATTAGTTTACTTATTGGAATAACTACCTGTATATCTTGGCTATATTTTTTTTTTTTTTTTAAATTTTTTTTTATTGAGGTTCTGAATAAGGCATACATAAAGTATAATAACAAAACGTCACAATGTAAAATAACATATAGGAAATAATAATACAGGTTTAAACAAAAGCACAATGGATACCTAGAAGGAAAATGCAAAATAATGTTATGGAAATGCAATGCCTAATAATCTGTATGCTCCCTAGATGTTAAAAGAGGCCACTCTCGGACCTCAGCTAGTGATGTATATCCATAGTACGGGGGCTATGTCAAATGTAAAAGACCACTTTTGGGTCCTTAGATGAGAACCTCTCTTTTTTCTTTTTGAAGAAAATGCTACAACTGATAACTGTGAAAAAGACACAATAAACTTGATGCTAATACTTACTGTATAAACAAAATGGTTAATTAATGAAAATATGTTCACAGTGGACTGGAGAGAAACCTATGGGCCTGGGGATCCCTATTATGAAATTAACAAAAAAGGAGGATTCATGTTACAAATATTAGGATCCCATAAACTGGATGTTTTTTTTGAATAAACTTAAGAGCTGGCTACAGATCTCTACACCCTATTAGCATATGTGCTTTGAATCCCCATCAAACCAATCTACTGACCTTGCTACCTGCGAAAGAAATATTAGAACCATGGTATGCTCCCCACAATGCGATTGATAAAAAGTTTACAGTATAAGTCTTGTTGACAGGAGCCTCTTCTATATGACTGGGTATCTCTACTTCTGTGCACATCAGGGGAAAGATAAAATTGATAGTGTGACAAACAGTGGGATTAAGTGGCTTTAAAGACTTGTTCAGGAGCCATATATATATCTCTTAGCTATAATATCACACAAAAAGAAGTACTCACTGCTTCAAAGTAACACCTCAGTGATCCTAATTATACTGGATAGCCATATGATAAACCTGAAGAACTAGCAATAAGCTACAACTCTAACAGTATATAATATAGTGGACCTCCTACATTAACAGTTGAAGTCATAAATGTAAAGGCTAGGGAAGCCTAATGTATGCTCAATATTCAAACATGCCTTAAATAGTATGGAACAATTTGAGACTCAGAATAATATTGTAGTGGAAGGACCAGCCTTCATTGAGATAGTGAGTTAGTGTGAGAAACTATTTGCAACAGGACATGTAGAGGGCTAGGGCTTCTAAATGAAATCTTCAAATATGCGATATCAGAATATAGAGAGCACCATACTCCAATAGGATTATATATGATATTTAACAGGATATTTCACTAAGTATATAAACAGCAGTAATAAATTGCAGAGGGTCAATGAAGCACAAGTACACAGGAAATAAGCAACATGTACAGTACGCATCATAAGCGTAGGGTCCTTATTGAAATAGTCAAAAGTTTTTCTGTTTCCCCCTTTTTATATACACAGACCAGGGACACCCAATATTGCTTGGGATAACGGTATACCTAAGAGTTACCTTACCACTAAAATAAAGGTCGGTGCTTTCAACACACTATGCCGTCAGTAACCATCTGTCATGACCGAGGGGTCTCAGAATTGTCCCTCCAGCACCGCAACAAAATAAAGGACCCGGGTCCCAAGAAAGGCGAGAGTGCAAGTGTGACCACAGTAGTGCCGACTGATATGGATCTGCACCGTGGTGGAGCTCATGCGGTCCTGCTGCAGCTTGGGGAGAATGTAGGAAATACAGGCGAGTGGTCATATCAATGCGGTCTAGCTTCTGCTCTGGGGACGAATGCCGGGTGCTCCTTGTTATCTTCTGCTCCTGCGGTCCTTCTGAACGGAGCCCTTGTAGTGCTCCAGTGTGGGGCAAGTTAGTAGGGGTCTGTAAAACAAGCGTTGCTCCCATATCCGGCTCTAAATCAAGACGCTCCGCTGCTGCTCTTACAGATCTCGGCTCCCTGTCACCCGCTGAGGTATTAGAGGTAGGCTGCAAGCGCCGGGGCCCCAAAGTGCTCACCTCCCCCCCTTCCACAGTGCAGCTCTTAAGTCGGGTGAGCTTGCTAAGCGAATTGTCCCTGCTATGGCCATATGCTTTGATGAACTCTTCTTCTAAAGCAGCATGATGATCCTGCAGCAAACTGCGCAGCTCCTCCATGAAGTTCAAAGGGATCTCCATATTGAATATATTGTAAAACACAATAAGTAAAGATGAAACAAGTGATGTTGTTCTAGAAATATATTGCGCCTTGCAAAAAGGAAAATGTGCAGTGTCTTGCGGTGTTCACTGCCTCTTAACGACAGAGACAAATCAATGCTCTGCCGGGGGGGTTAATATGATGGTAGGCCGCAACCTTTAAATCACTCCGGTACACTGAGTAAAGTTATTATTCCAAAAATAGCAGCATGGTGTGAAAGAGCTTGCTTTGCTGTATATCCTCAGCTCATAAAATATATGCGATGAAATGGTAGAAATTTGATTACACACAGATTTATGTGCATAGATGAAGGAGCTGATGATTTAGCGACCTGTCATGGCCGCCTCCCGGAAGTTCCCCCTATCTTGGCTATATTTAACTATTGTTTAGGGATATTAAGCCACTGCCTTATGGTAACGTTTGTGACAATGAGGCTGATTTATCAAGGCCCGAATGCATCTGTTTCCGTGCGAGCTTTCAGGCTCACCGGAAACAGGAGTTAAAAAGCAGCGGTCATAAGATCAGATATGATCGGGTTGATTGACACCCCCTGCTAGCAGCCAATTGGCCGCAAATCTGCAGGGGGCGGCATTGCACAAGCATTTTACTAGAAATGCTTGTGCAATGATAAGTCGTCATTTATCCATGTGCAGCGGACATGATCCGCTACAGCGGATCATGTCCGTCAGCACATTGTTAAATCGGCCCCTTAATCCAACTTGTAATAAGAGCAAAAAACCTGACGCGCACAAATACCCACGATAAACCCCTTATTGCTTGTTAACTGTTAGCACTCCAATCATAATCTGGCCTTTAGTATGTACCAGTGTTGTTGGAGTACCCTGTGAATCTGAGACACAAAACATAAAATTAAATTACCCATTAACTGGAGTAGAAGTATAATAGTATAATGCAATGTATATATATATATATATATATACACCTGTATATATATATTTTGCCCGCTTGTCGTGTAATTTACCTCTACAAATTGTGCTTTTTTCAATATACTAATAATAGTGGATGCAAGAGTACATAATGCATACTTATATATGGTGCAGATTTAACTGACTTTACCACATGCTACACAGTGATTGTTAAGATTATGCAGGTGCTCATTTACAGCTAACTAGATTACAGATTTTCCTCACAAAATGACAGTTTTAAATGCTTTTAAGTACAGGCTAATTATATATATATATACAAACACACCACCAGCAAAAATATTAAAACTCTCTGAAGGCTCAGATGATGGTTAGCATTTTTAGGAATAATTTATTTTCTTATTAAGGTTTGTACATTTTTTATTAGACATAATACTATATGTAGCCACCAATTAGCAATCGCTACCCAGTGTGCTAAACCAAAAATGGGCAGACTCCTAAGCTTATAGTCTTGCTTTTTCAAATAAAGATACCAAAAGATCGGAAATTTTTTTGATAATAGGGGTTAGATTTATCAAATGTCGGACGGACATGATCCGCTGTGGTTAAATGCTTGTGCAATGCCGCCCCCTGCACTTTCGCAGCCAATTGGCCGCTAGCAGGGAGTGTCAATCATCCTGATCACATTCGATCGAGATGATTGCTGTCCGACACCTCAGAGGTGGCAGACGAGTTAACTTACATTTCCGGCGAGCCACAAGGCTCGTGCGTAATAAGCAGCATCAGCTGCTTCATAAATATACCCCTAGGAGTAAATTAGAAAGTTGGATAAAATTGCATGCTCTATCTAAAACAAAAAAAAAATAGGTTTAGTATCCCTTTAATAGACTACAGTAGTGTAAACATAACTTTTGTATGCACTGGGAAACCAAAATAATTGTGTGACTCGCTTTATTGCCATATTCACTTTATTGCGGTGGTCTGGAATCGAACCCACAATATCTCCGACGTATGCCTGTAATATATTTTGTACGCACATCTTTAGCCTAAATGATGATATATAGTAAAACAAAAAGCTTTAATACATGGGTACCTTAAAATATGTTCTGAAATGTGATAATAAGCATGAATAGACTTATACCACCAATAAAAACAAACTTGCTCTATTAAATACGATGAGCAAGAAGACAGATATAGTACTACAAAGACACAGCACTAAAATGAGATGTTTGATAGTTTATATTAATTTGTTAGGCTTAAATTAAATTCTGTGTATATGTTATCTTGATTTCCAATAGGTGACTCTCATTTTGGCACCATATTTCTGTAACAATTAATTTGTTTTCTTGTTCTTCACATTGCTAGGGAAATATTTTTTGGTTATAAAATAAATTAATTGGGCATGGTTAAAGGGACACTGAACCCATATTTTTTATTTCATGATTCATATAGATCATGAAATTTTAAGCAACTTTCTAATTTACTCCTATTATCAATTTTTCTTTGTTCTCTTGGTATCTTTATTTTAAAAGCAGGAAAGTCAATCTTAGCAGCCAGCCCATTTTAGGTTCAGCACCATGGATAGCGCTTGCTTATTGGAGGCTTACATTTACCCACCAATAAGCAAGCATAACCCAGGTTCTCAACCAAAAATGGTCCGGCTCCTATGCATCACATTCCTGCTTTTAAAATAAAGATAGCAAGAGAACGAAGGAAAATTGATAATAGGAGTAAATTACAAAGTTGCTTAAAATTGCATGCTCTATCTGAATCTGAAATTGGGTTTAGTGTCTCTTTAAGTGAAAGGCACAGTTGCCTTTAATGTTAAATTAATATACAATTGTAAAATTGTAGTACACATTTTAGATTTTCTTATTTGCTTTAAACAGCTAATTTAGGATAATATCACATCAGAAGTTTACCGAAATGGCTCCTGTGTCCACAACTCTGTTACAATCTGATCTAGAAGTTCTAAGGGCAGAGGTTCACCATCCACTAAATAAGACTTAACAGCTTCTTCTTCTACCGTCAGGATCACCTTTTCCTTTGAAGAGTAAGAAAGAAATAATGCATATAGCTGTGCCATAGGAAACTATATAACATTGGTAGTAGTATATTGGATATTTTATTTAAAAAAAAATGAACTGGTGGAAACAATATGCAAAATATATAAAACATAAAGAGCTAGATTACGAGTGGCGCGCAAGTGAAAAGAGGTTTATTACAAGTTGAAAGTAAATATTTATGCAATATTCATATTTAATAAAGTGTTCTACTGTGTATTTACTTTAAATATTTTAAACTCCAATGTTCTTCACATAGGGGAATATGTTATGATTAATAACGAAATCTTTGTTTTATCTTTGATTTTCAGGAAGGAATGGAAAAATAGGATATTGGGAATATTAGGGATTCGGGATCAGGATTCCCAGTATATCTGATATCACCCCGAGTACCTCGGACCAAAAAGGTTGGGAGTTTTGGGCAGGACCACCAGATGTACAGTAAGGAACTCTCCCCACCACATCTTCGCCAGCAGCAGTCACTAAGAGATCTGAGAAGTCTGTGCGGTGTCAAGTACCATCTGCATTGGAATTTGATAAGCAAACTCTTGGGTTGTGGCTGATGAGGAGGCTTGTTTAGTGAAGATTCTGAGTCATGATTTGGGGTCCAGTTCTGTGTCTAGCTCTGTGTGGCCGGACTTTGTGTATGTTGGTAACAAAGGAGCATATTTATCAATGTGCGAGCAGACATGATACGAAGTAGCGTATCATGTCTGCTGCACATCGATAAATGCCGACACCATATACCCTCAATCGTATTCGATCGGGTTGATTTCTGTCCGCGGCCTCAGAGCAGGCGGACAAGTTATGGAGCACCGGTCTTTAGACACAAGCGGCATCAAGTTCCATACAGAGCTTGATAAATATGCCCCAAAATGTCTTGCAGTATTAACAAGATTAGGGAAATAGTGCACCTGGGGGTAATAGACATGGTGCATAATTGCTCAAAGGGTGTCAAGCTCCTATTTGTCTTTTTATTCTTTTGATGTGTCAGGAAGGGAGACCGTTGTTGATACCTGAACCATGATGAGAATAAATCTAGGTGTAGGTTTTGTAACCTTTGTTGTGTAAGCAATTTACCATCTTCTAGTACAAAATGTAGAGCCCTGTTACAAATAGCTATTTTATCTTTATATCAGCATTTGAAAAACTCAATTTGCCTATGGTATCCCTACATATACTGAACATTTTTATACTTAAAAGGACATTCCAGCCAAAATTGGATTCCACATGGATGCATTTCAGTTTTGATTAGATACGTTTTTGTCATATACACTATTAGCAAAAATGCTTCTAATAAAAGCTATAGCTGTTTCAAAAGTGTATTTAAGTATGCACCGTGCACCAGCATTTTAAACACAGCTCTTGCTCAGAGAGCCTAAAGTGCTTGTACCGTCTGGTAGTTATTCAATTTGTTAATTGCTGACATGATACAAGCCCACTGGTGCTCTGAGCAGCTGCAGTATTTAAAATGCTGGTGTTAACCGTGTTAACTGTTACCAGAAGCATTTTTGCCAATACATGTATTTTGCAAATATATTTCTATTCAAAATGTAATTTATTAATGTTCATTTAAATTTGGACCGGAATGTCCCCTTAAGTATAGGCTATAGAAAAGCTATGTAAATTATAGCCAGTAGAAGTAATTTTTATCACTTTTGAGCGCAAACTGTGCTCAAGGTAAAAAATGAGTACAGTCAGATTAGAGCTGGTATTACAATTTGAAAGTAAAAAGCTCTAAATACTCCGGCGTAATAACTTCAGAACCTTGGATATATACTATATATATATATATATATATATATATATATATATATATATATATATATATATATCTTTACCGTGCTAACTCCCTCTCCACATAGCCTTCTATGCGACGTGCTAAAGAAAGCCTTTTCCATTTATCACTCGCACGCTAGCCCAACACTGCCCTAGATCATCTGCGGTTAGCCAAAGGTGCGTTAGGAATACTTTCAATTCCTATGTTCTTCGCTAATAAAGAAATTATTCTTTATATATACAGTATATATATATATATATATATATATATATATATATATATATATATGTGTGTATATTTTTTGTAAAATATATATCTATATATTTTTTACACGTTCAAGTGGTATTATGTGTTTCCACCTTTGTACTGGCGTTTTCCTCCTGTGCACTGTCATCTATGGCTTCCTCCTCTTGATTTTCCTCTGAGGCATCTTCATATTTTGGACCAACTTTCTTTTGAAGTTTAGCAAGTATTATTTCTTGCAAACGCTCTTGAAACTGGATATGGAAAATGCCCAATTTGTCTGCCAACCATCTTGCACTGTCTGTTTTACCAGCACCACTTGCTCCAAGCAAAAACACTCTTAAGGGAGGAGCCTAGACGAGAGATAGAAAACTTAAATATAATAAATGTTATTTATTTGTGTAACAATGATAGCTATGTTTAATTATTAACGTATTAATGTTTTGTAACTTGTTAGGGCATCATAAATGTTGTTTCTCCTGCATACATATCAGACCCATCTTCAAATATTCCTCCACAAAATCTCCACGGACATCTATGGACTCACAAGCCGTATTTTTAATCTATCACCTACAAGTTTCTTTCCTTTGTACCATGACGTCTGTTCCAGTCAATTAGGACAGGTCTTCTAATTGGTGTTATTGCACTACGACAAGCTATTATCAAATACAAAGCTATTCCAAATCCATAAGAAAAAGGTTTAAGAAGACTTTAACCTTCATTAACTTGTATACCATTGATAACCCTTACCAAAGGAATTACAGTCTATCAAAAACATTTTATTAAATATCTGATCCATGACCTTTTAGAATTTAGAAACTTATTATTTCCTGGCATATCCGGGATTCCAGTCAAACCTGAGGTATTCTAAATAGAATATGTTCATTAATTTAATGCCATTGATAAAATTATAAGAAATAATTTAGCTATTTTGTCCACTGATGATATCTTGGCTCCCATGGTAAAAAAAAAAAAAGTTTATTTCAAAGAAACCACAATGTTTGACATTGGAAAGACCTTAAGGGAACGGGAAACCTAAACATGAACATAAACAATACAGAGATTATTTTAACAGTGCCAGTAGTAAACAGCTTACGTGTAGTGGTTCCTCGTGAGCAGTATACTTCTCTGGATTTGCTAAGAACTTGTCTCTTGCTTCAGTACTTGAGCAGTAATAAATTCTCTCTCTGTATATTGCTGCATTGTCAGGTTTGCCAGGGTGTAGGATAAAATCATCTTTTAGAGCCACGGGACAATAATGTTTAGAATCTCCATACTGCCTTTTCTTTTCATGAATAGCATCTTCATCCTTTAAGCAAAAAAATTATATTCTTCGTAATTATTATTTAACTATGCTTTATACTTCCCATATGTATTGACATGTCCACCATATACAGGTCATATTATCTGCCTCTTTATAGTCTCTCCAGCTTTTGCCAGGAGTCCTTGGAAATGTTTTACTTAACCTACTAGGTGTGAGGTACCACCTGGGAAGTAGTTTAGTATTATTATTGGTCTAAATAATATTAATGGAAGAGGAGAATTTGACACTTTAAAAATAAATAAAAAAAATACGAGCCTAATCCACCGCCCTAAAGTTACACCTGTTCATCTTTATTATTTAAATACCCCTTATTCTCCCTCTTCCCTTTCTCTTTGCCTTTATATCTGTAATATTTGAGCTGCACAGAGCCACTTTTCTTTCTGTTTAGCATCTGACTTAAAAGGTGGCACCAATTTCCTGCCCCATAATTTGAGGGTTAACAATAAATAGTAACTAACTAGTCTCTGCAGAAAAGCTATGTAAATATGAGACAAAAACACTAATTAATCCCCCAGTAGGGGATATGAGAGAGAGAGATTTTGTATGTGAAATAGCTGCTTGTGTTTATTCAACACCCTAGCCATAATTAGCATTTCAATACCCAACATAAATACTTGTATTGTTATGGGCATTTTCTATCTAGGTGATTGTTTTAATAAAAAAAAAAAATAGCTATTTCAAATTCAGAAATAAACAAAACGAAAGAACAATTGTCCATATATTTAATACTAGTATATAGTATAGTATAAGTAATTTGGAACACATTAAGGGGAAACACATTTTATAGTACAGTGTCCCTTTAACAGTTAAGATGTCCTGCCTTATGTTTTACATATATTGAGATAGAATATTAAACAGTAAGTCACTAACGTATAACTCCAGTCTTTGTACTTCACAAGCATCATCAGTCACTATGTTATGCATTACACCTGGTGCACTTTTGCTGAACTTAGCAGGCTGTGCAAATTTAAATAATTTGGCAAATTAAGATAGTTGTTTTAAATTTTATTGAAGCCCATAATTGTACTACTATTACTATTAGTAGTAGTAGTATCCTGTATAAAGGAAAATTAATCAAGATGAGAATTAATAATAATAATAAATAAGAACATGGGGTAGATTTAATAAGCAGCGGATGCTGTTTTCTACGCCCGTAGTTTCCTGCTCTCTGGAAACATAATTTAAGAAGCAACGCTCGTAAGACCGCTGCTCCTTAACTTGTAAGGTGGCAGACTGATGATTGACACCGATCCCCAGCTAGCGGCAGATTGGCTGTGAATGTGCAGGGGGGACATTGCATAAGCATTTCATAATAAATGCTTGTGCAATGTTAAATACCGACAGCGTATGCTGTCGACATTTAGCGATGTCGGGCAGACATAATTCACTACATCGAATTATGTCCGCCCGGAATATGATAAATTTACCGCTATGTGCCGTTTTGTATAAAATTGAAATTCACAGATCATGTTATCACTACAAAGACTAAGACTGGAGGTTATAAAATTAAAGAGTTCCAAGCTATCAATTATAGCAAATGAGCCTTAAACCCCTACATTATGGCTTACATCACATACACAACACCCAGTTGATCGCTGATGCCAGCCACAATGATCATCTGACAGCTATCCAATCACCATGCAACATCAAGCACCAGGTGGAACCATATGCATGTGGAAACAATTCTGGGGGGGGGGGGACCCTGTCTCCTGCAATATAGTAAAAAAACCATGAGACCTTGTTTGAAAAAGGTTCTTCTTTCATATTAGTGGTCTTTTCAGTTACCCGGAGATTGTCATAATAATGGAAAATACTTTTGTATGATTGGTCTTCTTTGGGCACTCTAGCAACACTAAAGAAGCCCCCTCACACGCACCATATATTTGAAAGAGTAATGTCCCATATTTCCATTAAAGGACTTCATGTCCTTATCACATTCAAGTGAATGTCACAGTAATATTAATCTGCTGGCAGAGACTGCTACATTTATTTTGTATTGTTGGTGTCAAGGCTCATTGATTGTTGTTTATCTGCGCTAATAAATATTTTTTATATACAAATAAATGAGGGAACTGGATGAAAGTATAATCAAATCACATTTTCAGAAAATCTGTAAAGGCTATTTTCATGCAAGTTTATTTTGTTGTTGTTAAAGGGATAGTCTAGTCAAAATTAATCTTTCATGATTCAGAAAGAGGGTGCAATTTTAAGCAACTTTCTAATTTACTCCTATTATCAATTTTTCTTTGTTTTTTTGGTATCTTTATTTGAAAAAAAAAAAAAGGAAGAAGCTTTGTAAGCTTAGGAGCCAGCCCATTTTTGGTTCAGCCCATGGGTAGAACTTGCTGATTGTTTGCTACATTTAGACACCAATCAGCAAGATCTAACCAGGTGCTGAACCAAAAATGGACCAGCTTCTAAGCTTACATTTCAGCTTTTTCAAATAAAGATACCAAGAGAATGAAGAAAAATTGATAATAGGAGAAAGTTGCTTAAAGGACCAGTCAACACATTAGATTTGCATAATCAACAAATGCAAGATAACAAGACAATGCAATAGCACTTAGTCTGAACTTCAAATGAGTAGTAGATTTTTTTATAACAAATTTAAAAGTTATGTATATTTCCACTTCCCTTGTACCATGTGATAGCAATCAGCCAATCACAAATGCATATACGTATAGTCTGTGAATTCTTGCACATGCTCAGTAGGATCTGGTGACTCAAAAATTGTAAATATAAAAGACTGTGCAAATTTTTTTTAATGGAAGTTAATTGGAAAGTTGTTTAGAATTACATGCTGTATCTGAATCGTGAAAATGTAATTTAACCTGAGTGTCCCTTTAAAGGGACACTAAACCCAAAACAATTCTTTCATGATTCAAGTAGGGAATACAATTTTAAACAACATTCAAATTTACTTCTTTTATCTAAATTTGCTTCATTCTTTAGATATCCTTTGTTGAAGAAATAGCAATGCATATGAGTGAGCCAATCACATGAGGCATCTATGTGCAGCAACCAACCAGCAGCTACTGAGCCTATCTAGATATGCTTTTTAGCAAAATATATCAAGAGAATGAAGCAAATTAGATAATAGAAGTAAATTAGAAAGTTGTTTAAAATGTCATGCTCTTTCTAAATCATGAAAGAAAAAAAATTGGGTTTCATGTCCGTTTAAATTGCATGCTTCAGTTCTACTCAGTTTCTGCATAAAATGCAAAATCAGATGGTGCAAAGTGACAAAAATAAATTGTATTGTGAATTTATGCTTTAAAATATTTAAGAAATAGCTGACATGTTGTTATTTACCATGTTTGTCTTTTTCAAAAAGTACATTAACCACTGAAAAATATAACATGCAATTTATAGGGGAATTAAAATAAAAATGTAATAGCTGGAAAAAGAAAAGTGCTTTCAGGTGTATAGCGCCTTAGCAGTGAAAAGGTTAACATGCATGTCTAACAAAGAGAAACATGTTATGCTTAAAACATAATTATTATAATGTACATACATCCTCATTCTCCTCTGCTTCTGTTGCCTCTTCCTCCTCCCCTTCTTCCTGTTCCTCAGCTTCCATCTCAGCTTGCACATCTTCCAGTTCTTCATCTATGTCCTCTGATGATTGTTTGCGGCCATGGTATTTTAGAGATTCTACAAGAATTTTTTATTTTTAATAACAACTATATAATAAATATACAAGCAATACCATTTAACTAACATACGGCTAGATTACGAGTTTTGCGTTATGAGTAAAAAAGCAGCGTTAAGGCTCATAACGCTGCTTTTTTACTACCGCTGGTATTATGAGTCTTGTAGGTACAGCTGTCCTGCACACTTTTTTGGCCGTACACCAAATTAACTTACGCAGTTTTCGTAGTCTTTTTTCAATGGGACTTCCATAGCGCCGATATTACAAGCTTTTTTTTGGAGGCCAAAAAGTGAGCGGTACAGCCTATCCCGCAAGATTCGTAACGCATTCTAAAGTCCGTAGTTATGAGTTTTACACTACAAAGCTGTAGCATAAAACTCATAGCTAAAGTGTTAAAAAGTACACTAACACCCATAAACTACCTATTAACCCCTAAACCGAGGCCCTCCCGCATCACAAACACTAAAATAAAATTATTAACCCCTAATCTGTCGCTCCCGATATCGCCACCACTAGAATAAACATATTAACCCCTAAACCGCCGCACTCCCGCATCACAAACATTAGTTAAAAATTAACCCCTAATCTGCCGCCCTAACATCGCCGCAACCTACATTACAGTTATTAACCCCTAATCTTCCACCCCCAACGTCGCCACCACTATACTAAAGTTATTAACCCCTAAACCTAAATCTAACCCTAACCCTAACACCCACTAACTTAAATATAATTAAAATAAATCTAAAGAAAACCTACTATTAATAACTAAATAATTCCTATTTAAAACGAAATACTTACCTGTAAAATAAACCCTAAGCTAGCGACAATATAACTAATAGTTACACTGTATCTAGCTTAGGTTTTATTTTTATTTTACAGGCAAGTTTATATTTATTTTAACTAGGTAGACTAGTTACTAAATAGTTATTAAGTATTTACTAACTACCTAGCTAAAATAAATACAAATTTACCTGTAAAATAAAACCTTACCTGTCTTACACTAACACAACCTTACACTACAATTAAATAAATTACCTAAATTAAATACAATTAACTAAATTAAATACAAATACCTAAATTACAAAAAAAACAAAAACACTAAATTACACAAAATAAAAAACAAATTACAAGATATTTAAACTAATTACACCTAATCTAATAGCCCTATCAAAATAAAAAAAGCCCCCCAAAATAAAAAAAAACCCCTAGCCTAAACTAAACTACCAATAGCCCTTAAAAGGGCCTTTTGCGGGGCATCGCCCAAAGAAATCAGCTCTTTTACCTGTAAAAAAATACAACCAACCCCCAACAGTAAAACACACCACCCACACAACCAACCCCCCAAATAAAACCCTAACTAAAAAAACTTAAGCTTCCCATTGACCTGAAAAGGGCATTTGGATGGGCATTTAGCTTTATTGCTGCCCAAACCCTAATCTAAAACTAAAACCCACCCAATAAACCCTTAAAAAAAAACTAACACTAACCCCGAAGATCCACTTACAGTTTTGAAGACCGGACATCCATCGGCAACGAAGCCGGGAGAAGTCCTCAACGAAGCCAATAGGATTGGATCAGCCAATAGGATTGACATTCAATCCTATTGGCTGATTGCATCAGCCAATAGGATTTTCTCAACCTTAATTCTGATTGGCTGATAGAATTCTATCAGCCAATCGGAATCTAAGGGACACCATCTTGGATGACGTCACTTAAAGGAACCTTCATGTAAGAAAAAGATGCTCCGGATGTCTTGAAGATGGACCCACTCCGTGCCGGATGGATGAAGATCGGCTTTGTTGACGATGGATGTCCGGTCTTCAAAACTGTAAGTGGATCTTCGGGGGTTAGTGTTAGGTTTTTTAAGGGTTTATTGGGTGGGTTTTAGTTTTAGATTAGGGTTTGGGCAGCAATAGATCTAAATGCCCTTTTAAGGGCAATGCCCATCCAAATGCCCTTTTCAGGGCAATGGGGAGCTTAGGTTTTTTTAGTTCGGGTTTTATTTGGGGGGTTGGTTGTGTGGGTGGTGGGTTTTACTGTTAGGGGGTTGTTTGTATTTTTTTTTACAGGTAAAAGAGCTGATTTCTTTGGGGCAATGCCCCGCAAAAGGCACTTTTTAAGGGCTATTGGTAGTTTAGTTTAGGCTAGGTTTTTTTTTTTTATTTTGATAGGGCTATTAGATTAGGTGTAATTAGTTTAAATATCTTGTAATTTGTTTTTTATTTTGTGTAATTTAGTGTTTGTTTGTTTTTGTAATTTAGGTATTTGTATTTAATTTAGTTAATTGTATTTAATTTAGTTAATTGTATTTAATTTAGGTAATTTATTTAATTGTAGTGTACGGTTAGGTGTTAGTGTAAGACAGGTTAGGTTTTATTTTACAGGTAAATTTGTATTTATTTTAGCTAGGTAGTTAGTAAATAGTTAATAACTATTTAGTAACTATTCTACCTAGTTAAAATAAATACAACCTTGCCTGTAAAATAAAAATAAACCCTAAGCTAGATACAATGTAACTAATAGTTATATTGTAGCTATCTTAGGGTTTATTTTACAGGTAAGTATTTAGTTTTAAATAGGAATTATTTAGTTATTAATAGTAGGTTTTATTTAGATTTATTTTAATTATATTTAAGTTAGTGGGTGTTAGGTTTAGGGGTTAATTACTTTAGTATAGTTTCGGCGACATTGGGGCGGCAGATTAGGGGTTAATAAATGTAGGTAGGGGGCGGCGATGTTAGGGGCGGCAGATTAGGGGTTAATAATATTTAACTAGTGTTTGCGAGGCGGGAGTACGGTGGTTTAGGGGTTAATATGTTTATTATAGTGGCGGCGACATTGGGGCGGCAGATTATGGGTTAATAAATGTAGGTAAATTGCGGCGACATTGGGGGCGGGAGATTAGGGGTTAATAAATATAATGTAGGCATCAGCGATGTTGGGGGCAGCAGATTAGGGGTTAATAAGTATAATGTAGGTGTTGGCGATGTCGGGAGCGGCAGATTAGGGGTTAATAAGTATAATGCAGGTGTCGGTGATGTCTGGGGCGGCAGATTAGGGGCTAATAAGTGTAAGATTAGGGGTGTTTAGACTCAGGGTTTATGTTAGGGTGTTAGGTGTAAACATAAATTTAGTTTCCCCTATAGGAATCAATGGGGCTGCGTTACGGAGCTTTACGCTGCTTTTTTGCAGGTGTTAGGCTTTTTCTCAGCCGGCTCTCCCCATTGATGTCTATGGGGAAATCGTGCACGAGCACGTACAACCAGCTCATTGCTGACTTAAGCAGCGCTGGTATTGGAGTGCGGTATGGTGCTCAATTTTGCTCTACGGTCATTTCTTGCCTAATAACGCTGGGTTTCTGAAAACCTGTAATACCAGCGCTGTAGGTAAGTGAGCGGCGGCAATAATGTGCAAGTTAGCGCCGCACCCCTCTTACCGCAAAACTCGTAATCTAGCCGATATATTGCTAATATTCAGATACACATAGATGGTACATGATTCAATGTTTTTTAATATTCGTATTTGTATTCTTTTTTATATATTTTTTTACTCTAAAAAAGTATTCTAAAAAGTATGTCAATAATAATAATGCTTTTGCTGAAGTTTATATCCCACATTTTGGACTGTGAATTCTTTTCAAACTACTTATTTATTTAACATTGTTTATTTAACATTTCTCTACTATCTGGATTTTTTTGTGTTGTAAATAAATTTAAATACAGTTACTTTTGGATATTCACTGATATGGAAAAACACTATGCAGAAATATCTGGGAAAAATGTGTTTTATGTAGCTATGTCGCATTACATCAACATTTATGATTAAATAGATATTTTATCCGACTATTAAAGAATATGAAGCAGTTTAACTTTTAACGTTTCGCACCAATTGGGCATAGGTACTAAGAAACACAGTACTTTGCCCAGCATGTTGCGGTCCCCAATGTCAGCTTAGACAGAGGAGACTGCAGCTGAGGGGAGAAGGCATCTGAAGCCAGGTAGCCGATCATTACAGAGAGTTACACTGTCTGTAACAATCCTCTATTTGTGCATAGTAGGAGTGGTGGGAGGGAAGGAGGAACTTTCCTACTCTACAGAAAAGTTATGAAGGGAGAGGGAGGGATAGGGCCCTTCCCTATGGAACAAAATCGTTGGAGGGGGTACCCTACACTACAGAAAAAGGTGATCTTGGAGGGGAGGGATGGCCCCTACACTACAAAAACAAAAATGATACATAAAAAAAAAA
Source organism: Bombina bombina (assembly GCF_027579735.1). NCBI lineage: Eukaryota > Metazoa > Chordata > Amphibia > Anura > Bombinatoridae > Bombina > Bombina bombina. The sequence continues at coordinate 685,789,129 of NC_069502.1, forward strand.
ATACATTTGTTACTGCCAGACTGGCTGCCAGTAACAAATATGGTGAGGAGCAGTGAGAGGGGAGAGGGTTAGAGAGCTGTTTGTGTTGGGGTGGATCAGGGAGGTGGGAGATGAGGAGGTAGCTACACTACAGAAATACTAAAAAATAAATATTTAAAAAAATAAAAATAAAAGACTGTCTGCCAGTGCCTAAGATGGTGGAGAATAATTGAGGGGAGGAGGGAAGAGAGGTGTTTGGGAGGGATCAGGGGGTAAGAGGGTAATTTCTACACTACAGCAAATATTGACCTTACAAGCTAAATGATTAACTGTCACACTTATGGAGATGTTAGTGTCTTTCCAGGTAATGATCCAGTGGCTGAGAAGTGAGTTAATAAACACTGCCTAAACTCCCTGTATAAGACACAGGACGTGACTACCAAGTTGAAGGGATAATCATCATGGTCAGAATAAACTAGAGGTCGGTAACTTACGGGTAACAGAAGTGCAAAAACATAAATTATGCTTACCAGATAATTTAATTTCCTTCTGTACAAGGAAAGTCCACTGCATCATTCCTTAATGTTGGGAAATACTGAACCTGGCCACCAGGAGGAGGCAAAGACACCCCAGCCAAAGGCTTAAATACCTCTCCCACTTCCGCTATCCCCCAGTCATTCTGATGAGGGAACAAGGAACAGTAGGAGAAATATCAGGGTATAAAAGGTGCCCGAAGAAAATTATAATTAAGGGGGCAGCCCATCAGAGAACCCGGGCGGGGGCCATGGACTCTCCTTGTACAGAAGAAAATGAAATTATCTGGTAAACATAATTTATGTTTTCCTTCTTAATACAAGGAGAGTCCACGGCTTCATTCCTTACTGTTGGGAAACTTATACCCAAGCTCTAGAGGACACTGAATGATAACGGAAGGGACAAAAAGAGAGGCGGACCCTAATCTGAAGGCACCACAGCCTGCAAAACCTTTCTCCCAAAGGCTGCTTCAGATGAAGCAAAAACATAAAATTTTTGAAAAAGTGCGTAAGGAGGACCAGGTAGCTGCCTTACAAATCTGATCCATACAGGCCTCGTTCTTAAAGGCCCAAGAGGAAGCCACTGCTCTAGTAGAATGAGCCATAATTCTCTGAGGAGGTCTATGTCCCGCTGTCTCATAGGCTAAGCGGATAAAACTCCTCAACCAAAAGGATAAGGAAGTCGAAGAGACCTTCTGGCCCTTACACTTCCCAGAATATGCCACAAATAAGGAAGAAGCTTGTCTAAAATCCTTAGTAGCTTGAAGATAAAACTTCAAGGCTCAAACCACTTCCAAACTATGAAGTAAACGTTCTTTGGAAGAGGAAGGATTAGGACACAAAGAAGGGACCACAATATCTTGATTGATGTTGCGGTCTGAAACGACTTTAGGGAGAAACCCTAACTTAGTACGTAGGACAACCTTATCTGAATGGAACACCAAATAAGGAGGCTCACATTGCAAGGCGGCAATCTCAGATACTCTGCACGCCGAAGCAATAGCCAGTAGAAAGAGAACTTTCCAGGACAACAACTTAATATTGATTTTATGTATAGGCTCAAACGGAGCCCGTTGCAAAACGTTTTCTGGTTTTAAAGACAGGCTTGAGAGGAGAAATCTGCCCTTGGGTGGATGAGATTTGAAACCAATCTTGTATCCCTGAGCTATGACCTCCAGGACCCACGGATCCTGCACGTCCCTGGACCAAGCGTCTGAAAACAGCGACAGTCTGCCCCCTACACAATCCAGCTTTTGATTGGGGGCCGCCCCTTCATGGTGACTTGTTCTCGGTGGGCTTCTTGTTCTGCTTGGATTTATTCCAGGATTACACACTTCATCAGAGATTTTTATCTAATGTAGGTTACACTTAACCTACATAATACTAAAGCTTTCCTTTGCATGTTTTGCCCAGGCAAAAACCATTTAAATGCTATGTCTTGCTTATTTCATATGAGTGTCTGCATGTAATTGTATTGTGCTCTATGGAACAAAGGTATTATGTTGTTGTCCTCCTTCCCAAATCAAAGCAAAAAAATATTTTGCCTATTATCTACTTCCATATAGATCATTTAACTTAGATGAAATCTTTAACATGACAAAGTACACTTCTCTTAATTCACAAATGATAAATGACAAATTTCATGGATACAATGGCAGTTTTCACACAATATAACAACCATTACAGGTTCAAACTGTTAGAACTTACTTTCCATGATTTCTTGTGATTCCTTCAGAAGAGCTTCTGGTGATCTGTTAGCTATTTCCAGGGATGAGACATTTACTAGGTATGTATCTCTTAACATTGGCTCCAACAGCTGCCACTCTTCTTTAAATGTACTGATAAATTGCCTCACTGGGTCCATCTCTGGGACATCTGGATATTCACCCTCAGGGATCTCAGGTAAAAGGATATCTGAGAAAGAATGGGAAATTACAGATTGAATTATGTAATATTGCATGAGATTAATGTTTATAGTAAGGGTGATTGATTCATGGGATAAACTTCCATTAGAGGTGGTAATGGCAAACACTGTTGGGGACTTTAAGAATACCTGGGACAAGCCTAAAGCTATCCTACAAACTAGATAAGTTTATACTTTTAGGAAATATTTGGCAGACTTGTTGGGCCTATGGTTCTTCTATGTCATCTAAATCTATGTTTCTATAGATTTAAAATCATGGAAAGGAGGGATTATCTGTTGTGCATTCTCTTGCCAGATATATAAGCAGTTATACACACACACACATATATATATATATATATATATATATATATATATACACATATATACACAGTATATATATATATATATATATATATATATATATATATATATATATATATACACACTGTATATATATCTCCCTATCATACACAAGGTTGCTAATCTACAGTTTTAGCCTAGTGAACCTTTCAGGGGATGTGGGCCCTTGTTCGGACTGACTAGTTTCAGATACTTCATTTAAAGAAACAATTTATGGAGGATTTATTGGTTGTATGTCTAGTGGACGTTGATCATCTGATTCTTTAAATAAAAATAAAGTAACTTTAAAAATGTAGGTTAACTTAAAGTGTAAAGCAACCAATGAAAAAAAAATATTGAAGTAAACAAGTATGTAATCAGTATTCAATAGCTATAATCTACAGGATTATGTAGCTTTCTGCAGATTTTTATGTTGTTCGTCTCTTGACCAGGTTAAAGATTGTGTCAAAAAAAGCCAACAAGGTATACTTGTGCAAAGCCTACTGATACATGATGGTATAATAAAGCATTTGTTTGTGGTGCTGCTCTATTTACACCAATCACACTGCAACATTCCCAGAGCCCACATACAAGACTGATCCCATTGTGCTGCCTGGATCCAAGAATTAAATTACACCCCTAACTCTCCATTCATTTACTTCTAAACTAAACCATAGTGCTTCATTACATAATCTAGAGTTTTTTTTTATAAATGATAAAATTGCACGCTGTACTAATTACAGCAGCATAAAAAGGACTGCTACGTATTCAATATAACCCCCCCAAATTTATCTCTAAATCCCCCCTCTACTTGCCTCCTATGGCTACCTCCTCTGTAGCTCTCTTTTTTAATTATTTTCTTTAGTGGACGCTTTAGCCAATAACAAGGTCATCGATTGCACTATTTAACTAAAAACAGGCGCGCTCTCTTGACTAGTTAGCATTTTCAGGCAGACATCTCCTGCATGCGCACATTATGCCCTCACAGGCACACTCAAACACTGTTTATAGCAGTGTGATTCATTGTTTACCTCTGCAGCAGTGTGCCGGTATTGGAAAATAGCTACCTTGTCAAGATTAGCTAACTCCACATGCGCATGCTCACAATTATATAATTGCATTGCACAGTTTTTGAAAAGAATCTTATTATAATTCTAAGTATGCGCACATCCTCAAGTAGCTAATCTTGACAGAGATGGAAATAAGTCTCCTATTCAATCTTAAAGAAGCGAAGTCCATGTGTGCATGCGTAGTTTAAGCTGCTGGTAGCTAATTCAGACAGTGTCTTTTCTAATTCTGTAACCCAAGGCTGTGTAAGGTGGCTACCAGATGTGTGGATTGGTCATGGGGCAAGAAGAGCGCAAACCAAAGCATAGGCCGTTAAAACGATAAAAAAAATAAAAAAAATAATAATAATATATATCTATCTATATAATAGCTAGATGTGGTATAGGACTGAGTAACAATAATAATAATAATAATACTTGTATGTTACAGTTTACCTGTTTCAGTTTTTGCCTTTGGTTCCAAATCTGGTTCTTGTTCTGACTGACTAGTTTCAGATACTTCATTTAAAGAAACAAGTTGTGGAGGATTTATTAATTGTGTCTCTAGTGGAAGTTGATCGTCTGATCCTTTAAATAAAAATAAAGCAACTTGAAAAACAGACAAATGCAGGTTAACTTAATGTATAAAGCAATAAAAAAATAAAATAAATTAAAGTAAACAATTATGTATTCAGTATATATGAAGCAAATAAATAAAAAGGATACTTGAAGTAAAGGTGTATTTAATATGTATATATAAAGTAGTGAATAAAACAAACAATTAGGGGCTAGATTAAAAGTGGAGCGCTAATTTCATTGAGCACCCGTAAACGGGCAAATTCGCCCATTTACAGGCGTGCAATAAATAACCAGCCATTACAAGTGGCTGGTTATTGCTATCGCAAGCTCGCAGTAGCAATTAGCGCTTAAAAAATGATCTGTGGGGACTGTGTGTTCCCTGTAAATATATATGACTATATATAAATATATATTTATGCGTTAATATGTGTATATACACATATAAACACATACATTCATATGTATATATTCATATACATATATATTTAAATCTGCTGTCCATCACTGCTTTACTTACCCCCTTCCCTGCGCTAGGTTCTTATGCCGTCTCTGATGACATGAGAACGAGGCTCCCAAAACTTCTCTGCACTGCGAATTTCGAAGTCCCGTTCGCATTGCACCTAACTTGTAATACCAGCACATATTTGTGTGCGCTGGTATTACTAAGTGGAGCGCAAATATTGCTTTCGCAAAAGTGATATTTTGCTCTTCACTTGCAATCTAGCCCTAAATAAGTAAACAGTATGAATAATTTATTTATATGGCTCAAATGAAATACTATTCTCTTGGCAAAAATTGTTTTTATTTGAATTTGTATAGAGGAATCACAGTTGCTTAAAGGGACATGAAACCCAACATTTTTCTTTCTGACAGAGCACACAAATTTAAAGGGACAGTCAAGTAAATAAAATTCATGATTCAAATATGGCATGTAATTTTAAACAACTTTCCAATTTACGTTTATCACCAATTTTGCTTTGTTCTCTTAGTATTCTTAGTTAAAAGCTAAACCTAGGTAGGCTCATATGCTAATTTCTTAGACCTTAAAGGCTGTCTCTTATGTGAATGCATTTTGACAGTTTTTCACCACTAGAGGGCGTTAGTTCATGTGTGTCATATAGATAACATTGAGCTCTCGCACGTGAAGTTACCTAGGAGTAAGCACTGATTAGCTAAAATGCAAGTCTGTAAAAAAAAATTAAATAAGGGGGTAGCCTGCAGATGCTTAGATACAAGATAATTACCTCTGTAATCACAGAGGTAAAAAGTATGTTACTATAACTGTGTTGGTTATGCAAAATTGGGGAATGGGTAATAAAGGGATTATCTACCTTTTAAAACCATAAAAATTCTGGTGTTGACGGTCCTTTCAAACAACTTTCCAATGTACTTCTTTTATCTAATTATCTTTGTTCACTTAATATCCGTTGTTGAAAAGCATATAGATAACAAAATGTATGCTTACCTGATAATTTTTTTTCTTTCCTGGAATGGAGAGTCCACAAATACATTCTAATTACTAGTGGAAATTCGACTCCTGGCCACCAGGAGGAGGAAAAGAACACCCCAGCAAAGCTATAAGTATCCTCCCACTTCCCACAATCCCCCAGTCATTCAGCCGAAGAAATATGGAAAGAGAAGAGGAAACAAAGGGTATAGGAGTGCCTGAAGTTTAGAAAAAATGACCGTCAGAATAATAATAAGCCGTCTTAAATAGACAAGGGCGGGTTGTGGACTCTCCATGCCAGGAAAGAAAATAATTTATCAGGTAAGCATAAATGTTGTTTTATTTCCAATGGCATGGAGAGTCCACAAATCCATTCTAATTACTAGTGGGAACCAATACCCAAGCTAGAGGACACAGAATGGAAAGGGAGGGAGAAACTAGACAGGCGTACTTAAACTAAAGGCAGCACCGCTTCAAGAACCATTCTCCCAAAGGAAGCCTGAGCTGAGGCAACAATCAAATTTGCAAAAGGTATGTAACAAGGACCAAGTGGCCTCCTAGCAAAATAGTTCCACAGAAGCCTTGATAATAAAAGCCCAAGAAGAAGAAATGGCCCAAATGAATGAGCCTTAATCCTCCTGGAGAAAAGACAAAATACGGGGAATTCTCACTTTACAGCAAGGAAAACCCAGAGATTTGGACAAGAAAGAAATGAGCGCCAAACCTTATGGTACATTATGTGAGTAACCGGCTTACGAGCCTGGATCAAGGCGTGAAGAAGGTCCTTCTGCAGTGGAAATATCTGCGGTCGGAGGGGGGGGGGGGGGGGGGGGACAACTTCCTCACCAGGTCCGCAAACCATATTCTGCGAGGCCAAGTCGGAGCAATTAGATCACCAATGCCTGCTCCAGATAGATACAGTCTAACACCCGCGGAAGGATGACAAACAAAAGAAACAGGTAATACCTAGGAACTTCTCCCAGATGTCCACACCTGGTAAAATATATCAGAAAAGAGGCAGATGTGAGCCTCTGCCCACCGAAGAATGCGAGATGCCTCCTTCATCACTAAGGAACTCCTAGTTCCTCTACTGAAGAGATGTAATCCTATAGAATCTGATAAACCGGAATAAAACTCAGAGGAGGCCACACTATTAACATTGGGGAAAGATTTAAATTAAAAAATATTAACCTGGGGGACGGACTCACTTGGAGATCAGGTCCCCTCTAAAGGACCCCAAAATGTTCTCTAGCCGAAGGGCTGGCATCTAAAGTTGCCATCTCTAAAAAAAAGTTCCCAAAAAGCATGTACCTTGAGACATATGGTCCTGTCAGAGCCACCAGGCTAGATAGGGTCTCTTGACAGGTTGTTGGAGAATACATAACTGTATAGGTCTCAGATGAAAGATAGAAAAAGAATAATGTCCATGGAGCCACCATGAGACCCCTTACTCCCCCCGGGAGACAAACCAATGCCAGAAAAGAAGACAGGCAGGAAGAAAATTATTATAGAGTTCAAATCAAAATTGTCCCCAAAAAAAACCCTGGAAATTGCTACCAAGGGATCTTGTCCAGAAGCATCATTCACAACTTGAGAATAGGAACATGAAGGAGAGCATCCCTCCGGACAATAGAGGTCAGAAACTGACCCTCCTGGACTAAAGACGGATAGACTTGAAAATACAACCGTACAGCGGGAAAGACCCTTGTGTCCCCCTGCCTGGTATTGAACCTGGGTCTCCAGGTTCAGTCTAGATTTGCTCTGTCTGTATCACTGAGTTACAGACAGATGAGGATGCAGAAACTTTTCTGAATGGAGGATAAATGAAAAGATGGATCCAGAACCATGATATGGTCCAGATGGTTTCACCGCAATCCATTGAGCCCAGGCCACTGATTCTAAATGCTTTTTCCTGGAAGCAACTCAAAGGAACCTGCACTTAAAGGGCCCAGAACCGAGAGAAAAGTTTCTGAAAACCCATGCTAGACCGGAAAGAAAGTCTACTATGCCCCATTTCCCTTAGTAGATTCTAATTAGATGAAAACAAACTGCTCAGCGAGGATGCCTCTAATACTCCCTTGCTAGGCTCTGCCTGAAGAACGTAATCTTGAGAAATTTATAGAGGCATTTAAGATCTAAATATCGCTTCCTTGGAATCAAGCATATACATGCAAGATGAGGAAACCACCATAATTAACTTGCTGACACAATGCTGATCTCACTAAACTGCATCATTTAGTAATAGAAGAGTGGTATGAGCATTTCTTCCTAGTGAAACGTCTGCCTTCGCAGTGTGTCCAGGCACCTGCCTCCACAGTATGTCCAGGCACCTGCCTCCACACCTCCTGTCATTGTCGCTATCACAGCTAATTGCTGAAAGAAAAATATGTGGAAAAGGGCCCCTATATAAATGTAGGCCGACACATTCCGTGTACATACCTCTCTAATCAAGACCAAGAGCCCAGTACTCCTAGGAAAACGGAAGGTATTGTGTGATCAGCAGAGCTGTTAAGAATTGTGCAGCTCCTCAGACATACTATCGTATAAATACTGACACAGCGTAATCACCCAGTCTAAGGTGGGAAACCCTTTAACCCCACCGCTGCTGGTAGTCAAAAGAAATGAACTCCATAAAAGAGGGGTTCCTATACATACCCTCGATAACGGTATACAGCAGGGAAGCAAAAGCAAAACCCATGAACTAGATAATGCCCCATAAGAATCTACTGGTCTGTTAAGGACCGCAGGAGTTCAACCACATGGCGCGTGATACAGATACAGCCAGTATCTGCGCTCAAAGCGGTCTAACTGCCACTATAGTGACAAAAACTGGAACCCATTAAAAAATACTGAAAAGGCATATATCCTAAAAAAGTAAATAACATAAAGAGCTTAGCCCCTAAGATACAGTAAAGCATCCAGCTCTTTTTTATTTTATAGCTGTGACAGTGTATGGTAACATAGTGCTTTCGGACATAATTTATTTTCCCCAGGACTCCAGTAAAGACCAACTATAAAATACACACTGCTCTAAGCCCAAAAGACCTTCTGAGGAAAAGGAAGGTGCCACCCGGTCACCCATAACCTCATAAAGCAGCTCAGTAACCTGCTTTTGCTGTCCAAAAAATAACCCCAATATGAAGATATATATATATATATATATATATATATGTGTGTGTGTGTGTGTGTGTGTCCCAGTCTCCACTGAAAATTAAAAGAGGAATTTTAACCCCCAAAGTGCTGGTCCTTTTAACCTAGAAGGCAAGAAGCACTTATCTGTGGAGTTCAGCTGCAGGACAGGCACAGCAGCTCAGACGACCTCTGACAGGGACCTAAAGAGAAGAGAAAAGCAGAGTAACCAACCCTGGTTTTCTATATAGGGGTAGCATATATGTTGGAAGGGAAGCAAGGACTACCTAGCCGTCTTCTAACTGCTAAAAGCCACCATTACTCTTACTAAAGAGGATTACATGGACACAGCATAGCCCCAATCCTTGCTTGTAGGGAAAATACCAATTAAAGGATTAAATAGACACCATTTTTGCACATCCTCCTGATGTACAAGGCAAAGAATGACTGGGAGATTGTGGGAAGTGGGAGGATACTTAAAGCTTTGCTGGGGTGTTCTTTGCCTACTCCTGGTGGCCAGGAGTTGAATTCCCACTAGTAATTAGAATGGATTTGTGGACTCTCCATGTCATTGGAAAGAAGTTAAGCCACCAATCAGTAAGCGCTACCCAGGATACTGAACCAAAAACGGGCCGGCTCCTAAGCTTACATTCCTGCTTTTCAAATAAAAGTCATGAAAGAAAACATTTGGTTTTCATATCCCTTTAAGATTATGACCCCTTGTTTTGTTATTACTTCTGTGGGAAATCCTTCCAGTTTCCACTTTATTAAGTGCCTTCATATATTTGAAGGTATCTATCATGTCACCTCTTTCCCTTCTCCAAACTATACATATTTAGGTCATAGAGTCTTTTTTGTATGTTTTAGTTTTTAGACCATGTACCATTTTAGTAGCCCTCCTTTGGACAGTTTCAAGTTTATTTATAGCCTTCTGGAGATATGGTCTCCAGAACTGTACACAGTATTCCAGATAAGGCCTAACTAGTGATCTGTAAAGTGGCATAAGAACCTTGCAACCAAGTATTCGACTGGCCTTACTGGCTGCACTGCTGCATTGTGTAGCACATTTTAAATAATCTGAAATAATAATTCCCATGTACCATTCCTCTTTAGTTACAGTCAGTAATGTACTATTGATTGGTATTTGAGTTTTTGGATCCTATATGCATAATTTTTCTCTTGGCAATATTCAATTTTAGATCCCATTTATTTGCCCAGTTCTCCAGTTTTTTAATATCACTGTTTATTAGATCCACCCCTCCTGGAACATCAACTCTGTTAATAATGTTTGTATCATCAGCACACAAGCAAACCTTCCCCTGAAGACCACTTCCAATATTCCTGATGAACATCTTAAACAAAACAGGCCCAATAACTGACCCTTGGGGAACACCACTAATAACTGACCCCTCATTTGAATGTTCTCCATTAATTGAAACCATTTGCCTACTATTCTTAAGCCAGGATACCCTGTTCTGGGCAGCACTCTCAGAATAGACTGGGTAAACTGCTTGCACATCACAGACAGCTAACCCTAAAGCGAAATCCACTAGGGATTAACCACAGACAGACTAAAAACACCTCAAAAAATAAATTGTCTGGCATCTTCAAAAACATTACATTAAAAAAAACATATATGGAGGTTTTAAATACTACTCAGATTGTGTGATGTTCACCCAGGTCAGTCTGTGAGGGTAGTCCATTACCTTGTTTTATTTTTTAGGAATGTTCTAGAAAAAATACATCTAACTAGAACAGTCACAAGTGCAACAAAACTGAAAAAAATATATGAAAAGAACAAGAGAAGCAATCCAGAATATCTCATATGCAAATCATAGCTTAATGTCTGTTTATGTGTTAACTCCTGAAGTCACAATTCTTAAGAACGGCACCTCCCAGTACTCAAGGGGGGCAAATTACAGATATGTTCCTTATTAAACATATAAGATTGAGTAGATAATTATACTTAAAGTGAATGTAAATTTTGATGCTAAAGTGCCCGGTCTTTAAAAATTTGATTAAAAACAGGGGTACTTTAATTCATCAAAATTTACATTTCGCTCCTGTTGAGAAAAAAAACTTACCTTTTAATCTTCACAGCAGCTCCAGCTTCTTCTGGTCGTCGCAAAGCCTCTTCCTGGGTCTAAAATGAGGAATCCGGCTTCCTCCAATCACGGCGTTGAATCAGACACTGATTCTCCCGGGGGGAAGCCGTGATTGGAGGATGGCCTATTCATCATTTCTGAGATCAGAAATGGCTTGCGACGACCAGAGGAAGCTGGAGCTGCTGTGAAGATTAAAAGGTAAGTTTTTTTTCACAACACAAGTGAAATGTAAATTTTGATGAATTAAAGTGCCTCTGTTTTTAATCAAAATTTTAAAAACCGAGCAATTTAGTATCAAAATTTACATTCACTTTAAGCTGGAATTGCAGATTTTAAAATATTGCTCCTAAATTAAACATCAGTTGATGCAAAATAATAAACTGGTGAAACTTTAAAAGGCAGATTAGAACATAAGGCTGTGTGCAACTGATGCTCTATTTTTTTATTTTGTGAAATGATCTGGAATTCCTGAATGATATGGAAGCTGGTGTAAAACATTTTCTGCTAGCCACTACCATTCAAAGCATTGCATAAGAAGGGAACATACTAGGGCTGCACGATTAATTGCATATGCGAATTAAAACCGCAATTAAGTGCCTCGATTTTAAAACTGCGAGAGTTTGCGATTTTTTGCTAAATAAAAAAATCCTCAGAAGTGGCTGTAATATTGATTTGTTTGTGATTTCTTGCAAACCATCTAGTGGTTGCTTTTAGCACACATTTGTAAAATGGCTGTTTTTACTTTCACTTTCTGTTCTCATAAGCAGCCGATCAATCTAGAATTCTAAAAGCAGAGCCCATGCAGGAATGAACAGGAGAAAAAGCCACTTACTTATATTTCCCCCTAGAGACATCTGCAGTCTGAAACTTAGGGTATGTAAACATTATGGAACCTCTCACACAATCTCCTGCTTCTCTGAGAAACGGCTCAAATACATAGCAGATGCAGTTAACCCCACGGCTCCCAAAAAGGCTAAAACTGCAGTCCCCTCTGCTGCTGGGTTAACTTAACTGCATCTACAATGTTTTTTAATTTATATATATATATATATCTGTGTGCAACTGTGTATGTGATTGTATATTATATGTGTGTGTATGTAAATGTGTGTGTGTGTGTATGTGTGTGTATGTATGTGTGTATATATATATATATATATATATATATAATTGTGTGTGTGTGTATGTGGCTTATACTGCTTCATTTGTTAATCATATCACTGTCCACTGTTAGAATGACTGTCCAAGAAAACATGACAATGTTGTGTGTCATAAGACCTAATAACTGGCTAGTGGCTACTATGTAATCCCTTCAAAGGCAGCAAATTTTATTTTAACTATTTTGTGGTTTGTATTTTTATGCTCCAAGAGTGTATTGGACATTGAGAAACATGTACATTAAGATTATGTAGTGTTAAATAAACTTTAGAATGCAAAATGAAGGTGTTATAGTCATTTATAAGAAAATTGCAATGGCAATTTTTTTTTTTTTTTCAGAATTCAGCATCATACATGTCCTTGTACTCTTAGACATAACTGAACCAATAATCTTTATATTTCAATGGGACATAGTATTATTTAGTGAATAAGTTCTGTAATATCTTGCCTGTTAGCGACTAGCTATAACAAGATTTGAGCAATTATGGACACAATTGAGTGATAACAAACCTTCAGGCTTGTCTTCTCTGTCTTCTACCTCTTGTTCTGATTCTTCCTTCCCTTTTTGTTCTTGTTGCAGCTTCATTGTTTCCTGCTGTTCCTTTCTGTATGCAAATAATATGTGTTATGCTAACTGAATATCTGGAGTATTACATTTTATATCTGTTAATAACTGCTTATGCCACAATTATTAATTTCCTTTGAAATAGAACTAGATTGAGACTTGAATCTACAACTTTCCATTGTGGGGAGTTCCATAATTCGCCATAAACATTCCTAGGCTTCCCATAGATGATACTGTCAGCAAGCCATTCAGGCTGGTTTTGCACAAATTAAAGGGACATAATACTCATATGATAAATCACTTGAAAGTAATGGAGCATAACTGTAAAAAGCTGACAAGAAAATATCACCTGAGCATCTCTTTGTAAAAAATGAAGATATTTTACCTCAAAATGACTTCAGCTCACCAAAGTAAGTGCTGTGTAAACAGTTATACTTCAGCAGCTGTAAAGTTGCAAGTTGAAAAAACAAACAAACAAAAAAAACAATAGCCAATCAGCTTTAGCAGTGCTGAGGTAATGCTTTACCTTTGCTGTGATCTCATGAGATTTCACTGAAATCTCATGATATTTCATAGAACTTACTTAAACTGAATAGGAAAATCACATGACTGTGCCTGCACATGCTAGATGAACACTCCCTAGCAAGTCCTGGGACAAACATCCTGACAGGCTGCTTAACGTCTCTTTGCAGTGGAGTGTGAATACTTAGGATATTTGAGGTAAAATATCTTCCTTTTTTACATAGAGATGTTCAGGTGATATTTTCTAGTCTGCTTTTTACAGTTATGCTGCATAATTTTTATGTGCGTCAACATTTGGGTATTGTGTCCCTTTAAATATTTTAAATTCCTAACTATAACCTTAAAAATAAGTACGTTAGATAGAGGGTGCTCTCAACCTTTTTAAACTCTAGAACACATTGTATAAGTGATTACTGATTTCATTTAGCCTACCCCAGATGTTTCAAGTCACCTACATAAACCCACTAGGTTTTGTGTCAGTTACTAATGCCACACATTCATTATTGTCTTGCAACCATTCAGCTTCCCAGGATAAATTATTTTAGAAATGATTTTTTTCTGAGAACTATTCTAAAAAAAAATACATCAGGCTAATTACAATACATACATTAACTTTAAGAAATAATAGGTTTTTCTTCTCATACCTTGCTTCCTCCTCTTCTTGTAAACGCCTTGCTTTTTCCTTCTGAAGCCTTTGCAAGATATTGTTGTTTATATCTTGCTTATTCATTTGGTATAATCTAGCAAGCAAACACTTTCCTAGAATATTAAATTATAAAAGCAATCAGTATGGTGAAATCGTAACAGTTTTTCTAGAAACTAATCAAATACTTTGTTGTTTTGTCCTTGTTTCCAATTTTAATTAAGCCCAATTTCAATTTAAAGGGAAATTAAAGTGTTTGTAAACTTTAATGAATTAAAACACAGGATCAAAAAATAATTTAAAAAAACAGGGGCACTTTAATTTATTAAAATTTACAAAGACACTTATTTTTAAAAAATACTTAACTTTGCATTATGGTAAACATAACGTTGATCCTCCGCCCGCATCTCCTGCTTTCTTAAGCATATGGATGACAAATGCAGCTTCCTCCAATTGTTGTGTGCCCCACGAACAGGATGCCAAAGGGGGCACACAACGATTGCCACATTCGTAATCCATTTGCTAAAGAAAGCAGGAGATGCGGGCGGAGGATTGGTGTTTTGTTTACCATAATGCAAAGGTAAGTATTTTAAAAAATAAGTGTCTTTGTAAACTTTACTGAATTAAAGTGCCCCTGTTTTTAAGATTATTTATTGATCCTGGGCTTTAATTAATTAAAGTTTAAAATCACTTTAAACAGATGAATTTAACTACAGTAGCATGTTTCCTACTCACTATGCTATTGTTTTCCCTCCCGTACCTGCAGCTCTCTTATTATAACTCATTACATAATCCAGTTAGTAAAGCTCTGCAGTTTATACTGGGCGCCGCCATCTTGTAGCTCACGTATTGTTGTATCCTGTGACAGAAGCAGTGAACTTTCTCAGGTCTGTTATGTTACCGGCTTTTTGACAGCTGTACTTTTCACTTCAGTTTAGCTCACGTTGTAGAGAGCGGAAGCATTAGATTTTTGTTTGCACAGTTTAAAAGTTATATAACACATATAAGCTCCAAGTGGCGGCACTCAGGCCCCAATTTATCAAAGGTCTTGCGGACCTGATCCGACACTGCGGATCAGGTCCGCAAGACCTCGCTAAATGTGGAGAGCAATACGCTCTCCGCATTTAACATTGCACCAGCAGCTCACAAGAGCTGCTGGTGCAACGCCGCCCCCTGCTGACTCGCGGCCAATCGGCCGCCAACAGGGAGGTGTCAATCAACCAGATCGTATTCGATCGGGTTGATTTCCGGCGATTCCTGTCCGCCTGCTCAGAGCAGGCAGACAGGGTTATGGAGCAGCGGTCTTTAGACCGCTGCTTCATAAGTTGTGTTTCTGGCAAGTCTGAAGACTCGCCAGAAACATGGCCCTTCAAGCTCCGTACGGAGCTTGATAAATGGGCCTGCTAGTGTGAATATACAGAGCTTCAATAGCTGATACTTGTAAGGGGTTAAAATAAGAGAATTACTTTGATGAAAGCTGCAAGCACAGGAGGAAAAACAATACATACTTAAAACGAGAGAAATCTCAATGTATCCTTCCTGGTAAAATATTTTATAAATAAATAAATAAATAAAATAGCATGTAACCATTCTATCGTAGTTGTATACAGCAGTTCTATTTCCTTTAGAACATTCACATCATACCCACAATACTAAGCATCATTACTAAAAAATTTACTGTAGAAGATAGGAAATGTTAATTTGTTTATATTCTTGCATAATACTGCTATCAAGGAATAACTATGACATTAGCAATAATCTGAGAAAAGCATATGCACATGTGACACATCCATAGGTTGTGAGTAGCTCTATCAAATTCACCAAAATATATAAAGAGAGACAGATAAACACTCCCTATTTAAAGGAGATCCCCTGTTTGATTTATCTAATAATTTTGTGGGTCCAGCAATTCTGTAGATGAGGCTATATACCATAAAAGGCAATTATAATGGAAAAATTAATGCTTTAATTCATTAGAGCATGTAATTTTAACACTAGTGACCCTGCAATGCTACATATTTAATCCTCACAAAGGGGTTAGACACATAGTTAACGTACCATTTGGAATCCACAGAGCACTGCTGGTCCTGAGTGGAAACAGCTGCTGATCCAATCCCCCCCCCCCAAAAAAAATAAAGAAATCTACAAATAAATATTAATTTAAAAAAAGGGCGGAATGAGAGTCCATGAGAAATGAGAGCTGCCTCCCACAAAAAGTAATGATGCTCTCTGGGATACAGAATCTCACTGGGGAGCACCCAGCACTGAAATAAATTCTTAGCGACCCTGTCCCTTCCACTTTTTTAAAATGTCAGGCTTATTTCACAAAAAAAATACAAATTGCAAAGAAGAAATACATAGAAAATAATTTGTTAAAGTTATACAGAAACATTCAAAGCACAATCAGAATTTGTAAAATTACAATCCAATATGCAACATATAAATGCATTAAAGACAAAACAAAAAGTGAAAATTTTAAATGTATTAAAACTTAAAGAACAAAGTCTGATGAAAAAAAAAAAAACAAAGCACAAACTGTAAACACAAAAAACTCTTGTGGCATATTGTACTCTCCTCATCTAGAAATGCAGGGAATTCCCCTTAGAGGTATAGGAAAATCTTAGGCCTAGATTTGGAGTTTGGCGGTAAAAGGGCTGTTAACGCTCCGCGGGCTTTTTTCTGGCCGCACCATAAAATTAACTCTGGTATCGAGAGCTCAAACAAATGCTGCGTTAGGCTCCAAAAAAGGAGCGTAGAGCATTTTTACCGCAAATGCAACTCTCGATACCAGCGGTGCTTACGGACGCGGCCAGCCTCAAAAACGTGCTCGTGCACGATTCTCCCATAGGAAACAATGGGGCGGTTTGAGCTGAAAAAAACCTAACACCTGCAAAAAAGCAGCGTTCAGCTCCTAACGCAGCCCCATTGTTTCCTATGGGGAAACACTTCCTACGTCTGCACCTAACACTCTAACATGTACCCCGAGTCTAAACACCCCTAGCCTTACACTTATTAACCCCTAATCTGCCGCCCCCGCTATCGCTGACACCTGCATATTTTTTTTAACCCCTAATCTGCCGCTCCGTAAACCGCCGCAACCTACGTTATCCCTATGTACCCCTAATCTGCTGCCCTAACATCGCCGACCCCTATATTATATTTATTAACCCCTAATCTGCCCCCCTCAACGTCGCCGACACCTGCCTACACTTATTAACCCCTAATCTGCCGAGCGGACCTGAGCGCTACTATAATAAAGTTATTAACCCCTAATCCGCCTCACTAACCCTATCATAAATAGTATTAACCCCTAATCTGCCCTCCCTAACATCGCCGACACCTACCTTCAATTATTAACCCCTAATCTGACGACCGGAGCTCACCGCTATTCTAATAAATTGATTAACCCCTAAAGCTAAATCTAACCCTAACACTAACACCCCCCTAACTTAAATATAATTTACATCTAACGAAATTAATTAACTCTTATTAAATAAATGATTCCTATTTAAAGCTAAATACTTACCTGTAAAATAAATCCTAATATAGCTACAATATAAATTATAATTATATTATAGCTATTTTAGGATTAATATTTATTTTACAGGCAACTTGGTATTTATTTTAACTAGGTACAATAGCTATTAAATAGTTAAGAACTATTTAATAGCTACCTAGTTAAAATAATAACAAATTTACCTGTAAAATAAATCCTAACCTAAGAAATAATTAAACCTAACACTACCCTATCAATAAAATAATTAAATAAACTACCTACAATTACCTACAATTAACCTAACACTACACTATCAATAAATTAATTAAACACAATTGCTAAAAAAAAAATACAATTAAATAAACTAGCTAAAGTACAAAAAATAAAAAAGAACTAAGTTACAAAAAATAAAAAAATATTTACAAACATAAGAAAAATATTACAACAATTTTAAACTAATTACACCTACTCTAAGCCCCCTAATAAAATAACAAAGCCCCCCAAAATAAAAAATTCCCTACCCTATTCTAAATTAAAAAAGTTACAAGCTCTTTTACCTTACCAGCCCAGTTCCGATCAGCCAATAGAATGCGAGCTCAATCTGATTGGCTGATTGGATCAGCCAATCGGATTGAACTTGATTCTGATTGGCTGATTCCATCAGCCAATCAGAAAATTCCTACCTTAATTCCGATTGGCTGATAGAATCCTATCAGCCAATCGGAATTCGAGGGACGCCATCTTGGATGACGTCCCTTAAAGGAACCGTCATTCGTCGGGAGACAACGGAAGAAGAGGATGGATCCGCGTCGCCTGCTTCAAGATGGACCCGCTCCGCACCGGATGGAAGAAGATCGAAGATGCCGCTTGGAGAAGATGTTTGCCGGTCCGGATGTCCTCTTCTTGCCGGATAGGAGGAAGACTTTGGAGCCTCTTCTGGACCTCTTCAGCACCGGATGATGGATCGCCAACCCCCGCTTGGGTTGGATGAAGATGTTGGAGCCAGGACGGATCGGTGAACCTGGTATGGTGAAGACAAGGTAGGAAGATCTTCAGGGGCTTAGTGTTAGGTTTATTTAAGGGGGGTTTGGGTTAGATTAGGGGTATGTGGGTGGTGGGTTGTAATGTTGGGGGGGGGGTATGGTATGTTTTTTTTTACAGGCAAAAGAGCTGAAATTCTTGGGGCATGCCCCGCAAAGGGCCCTGTTCAGGGCTGGTAAGGTAAAAGAGCTTGTAACTTTTTTAATTTAGAATAGGGTAGGGAATTTTTTATTTTGGGGGGCTTTGTTATTTTATTAGGGGGCTTAGAGTAGGTGTAATTAGTTTAAAATTGTTGTAATATTTTTCTTATGTTTGTAAATATTTTTTTATTTTTTGTAACTTAGTTCTTTTTTATTTTTTGTACTTTAGCTAGTTTATTTAATTGTATTTTTTTTTAGCAATTGTGTTTAATTAATTTATTGATAGTGTAGTGTTAGGTTAATTGTAGGTAATTGTAGGTAGTTTATTTAATTATTTTATTGATAGGGTAGTGTTAGGTTTAATTATATCTTAGGTTAGGATTTATTTTACAGGTAAATTTGTTATTATTTTAACTAGGTAGCTATTAAATAGTTCTTAACTATTTAATAGCTATTGTACATAGTTAAAATAAATACCAAGTTGCCTGTAAAATAAATATTAATCCTAAAATAGCTATAATATAATTATAATTTATATTGTAGCTATATTAGGATTTATTTTACAGGTAAGTATTTAGCTTTAAATAGGAATCATTTATTTAATAAGAGTTAATTAATTTCGTTAGATGTAAATTATATTTAAGTTAGGGGGGTGTTAGTGTTAGGGTTAGACTTAGCTTTAGGGGTTAATCAATTTATTAGAATAGCGGTGAGCTCCGGTCGTCAGATTAGGGGTTAATAATTGAAGGTAGGGTGTCGGCGATGTTAGGGAGGGCAGATTAGGGTTTATGATAGGGTTAGTGAGGCGGGTTAGGGGTTAATAACTTTATTATAGTAGCGCTCAGGTCCGCTCGGCAGATTAGGGGTTAATAAGTGTAGGCAGGTGTCGGCGACGTTGAGGGGGGCAGATTAGGGGTTAATAAATATAATATAGGGGTCGGCGGTGTTAGGGGTAGCAGATTAGGGGTACATAGGGATAACGTAGGTGGCGGCGCTTTGCGGTCGGAAGATTAGGGGTTAATTATTTTAAGTAGCTGGCGGCGACGTTGTGGGGGGCAGGTTAGGGGTTAATAAATGTAATACAGGGGTCGGCGGGGTTAGGGGCAGCAGATTAGGGGTACATAAGTATAACGTAGGTGGCGGTCGGCAGATTAGGGGTTAAAAATTTTAATCGAGTGGCGGCGATGTGGGGGGAGCTCGGTTTAGGGGTACATAGGTAGTTTATGGGTGTTAGTGTACTTTAGGGTACAGTAGTTAAGAGCTTTATGAACCGGCGTTAGCCAGAAAGCTCTTAACTCCTGCTATTTTCAGGCGGCTGGAATTTTGTCGTTAGAGCTCTAACGCTCACTTCAGAAACGACTCTAAATACCGGCGTTAGAAAGATCCCATTGAAAAGATAGGATACGCAAATGGCGTAGGGGGATCTGCGGTATGGAAAAGTCGCGGCTGAAAAGTGAGCGTTAGACCCTTTAATCACTGACTCCAAATACCAGCGGGCGGCCAAAACCAGCGTTAGGAGCCTCTAACGCTGGTTTTGATGGCTACCGCCGAACTCCAAATCTAGGCCTTAATTTCTAGAATCTTATATGGGATCTTGCAGTGCTGGAGAATCATTATAGAGAATCTCATCTGAGCAGAGCTTTAGAGAACTGGATCCTAAATGTGTACAGTTTTTCACTTCTCTTATGTTTGGTGATGTGAAACAATAGTTTATATTATATTAAAAGTACAAACCATTATCTGCAGAATCTCCTAGACAGAGAACAGTGTCAGGGAGGAGTCCCTTTTCTGCCAATGCAATCCAGTTATTTGTAGAGTTAGGTAAATTATTTATTACCCATCCTCCTTCAGGTGGTGCACCAGGAAACCTCTCTTTACTTTGTTCGTAAAACTGTAAAAGAAAAGACAATGATAATAAAATCAATACATATTGTCAATAAGCATATTTTGTTTTCAAGATAATAAGTCAACTGCAACATTAGGAATTTGTTTTGTTTTTATAATTGATTCTCAGTAACTCTGGCTGCTGAGTGTGTCACATAGGAACAAACATGATGTTTTAGACACTATTTACTATTTAGGTAACACACTGGTAATCTGCTGATAATTTGATTTTTACACTGTGTGAGCTTTCTTGGGACTTGTTGAGGGGTCTTATAATTTAATTTAAAAGTATCACTTGTGTTGGGCTGATACAAGACACATAAATCACTGGGGGGGGGGGAGACTAACACATTATATTAGCACATTATTTTGCAGGAATACTCTTATAATCATATTAAAATCTGACAACAATCCCAACACAGTTAAAATACTTCATTCAGATATACTTTTTTTTGTTTTTTGAATATCCAGAAGAATATAAATTAAATTTAAAAATTGAATATCGACAATACTAGCTTGAAGGAAAGTAATAAGGCAAAGATGGATTAAAAAACAAAACAAAAAAAAACTCCTTCATTGCAACAAGTAATATCAGTAAGGGAGAGTTGATTAATTATAGAAAAAGTTGGATGTGGTAGGAGATGCAGAAAAAAATGAATTTCCGGGTTTATGAAGAAATGGGGCATTTATGCTGTAAAATTAAGCATACCAAGGAAGATAAAATTGTTCTCCAAGTGTATTTTTTTGGGAAACTCATCTTAGAGGGGAACAGATGTATATAACCTGAAATATAAAACTGTAGTGGTATTTTATAATTGGAGTTGGTATATGAATTTGAAGACTGAGATTGGAAAGATAGAGGAAGTAAGGGAAATCTTCCTTTTTCTTTTACAAAGATATGACAAGTCCACGGATTTCATCCTTACTTGTGGGATATTAACCTCCTGCTAACAGGAAGTGGCAAAGAGCACCACAGCAGAGCTGTATATATAGCCCCTCCCCTTCCCCTCCACCCCCAGTCATTCTCTTTGCTTGTGTTATACTAGGAAGACATGGTAAAGTGAGGTGTTAGTTTTTAGTTTCTTGATGGCATCTCGTCAGAATGCCTTGGCAGTACCTTGGTTGTTAAGCCTAGCTTTTGTGTTTCCTCTCCTCCCATGCGTGATTGCTCAAATCAAACAGGAGAGAGCGTCAGTGATCCTGATAGCACCTGTGTGGCCACGCAGGACTTGGTATGCGGATCTAGTAGACATGTCCTCTCTGCCACCGTGGAAACTTCCGTTGAGACAGGACCTTCCCAACATCCAAATCTAATTTCTCTGCAACTGACTGCGTGGAGATTGAACGCTTGATTTTATCGAAGTGAGGATTCTCTGGTTCAGTTATCAATACTTTGATACAGGCTAGGAAGCCTGTCACTAGAAAAATCTATCATAAGATATGGCGTAAATATTTTTACTTTATTGGTGTAAATCCAAGGGTTACTCATGGAGTAAAGTTAGGATTCCTAGGATTTTGTTTTTTCTCCAAGAAGGATTGGAGAAAGGGTTATCAGCAAGTTCCTTAAAGGGACAAATTTCAACTTTGTCAATTCTGTTTCACAAACGTTTGGCAAATGTATCAGATGTTCAGTCTTTTTGTCAGGCTCTATCTAGAATTAAGCCTGTATTTAGACCTATAACTCCGCCCTGGAGTTTGAATTTAGTTCTTCGAGTTCTGCAAGGGGTTTCGTTTGAACCTATGCATTCCATAGATATTAAACTATTATCTTGGAAAGTTCTGTTTTTGGTTGCTATTTCTTCTGCTTTAAGAGTTTCTGAGCTTTCAGTATTACAGTGGGATTCGCCTTATCTCATATTTCATTCTGATAACCTGGGTTCCTTCCTAAGGTTGTTTTGAATAAGAATATTAATCAGGAAATTGTTCCTTCCTTGTGTCCTAATCCTTCTTCTAAGAAGGAACGTCTGTTGCATAACTTGGACATGGTCCGTGCCTTAAAGTTTTACTTACAGTCAACTAAGGATTTCCGACAATCATCTTCATTGTTTATTCTGGAAAGCGTAGGGGTCAGAAAGCTACGGCTACCTCTCTTTCTTTTTGGCTGAGAAGTATCATCCGCCTGGCATATGAGATTGCTGGACAGCAGCCTCCTGAAAGAATTATGGCTCATTCTTCTAGGGCTGTGGCTTGCACATGGGCTTTTAAAAACGATGCATCTGTGGAACAGATTTGTAAGGCTGCGACTTGGTCGTCCCTTCACACTTTTTCCAAATTTTCCAAATTTGATACTTTTGCTTCTTCTGAGGCTATCTTTGGGAGAAAGGTTTTTCAAGCAGTGGTGCCCTCCGTTTAGGTTCCTGTCTTGTCCCTCCCTTTCATCCGTGTCCTATTGCTTTGGTATTGGTTTCCCACAATTAAGGATGAAATCCGTGGACTCGTCATATCTTTGTAAAAGAAAACTAAATTTATGCTTACCTGATAAATTACTTTCTTTTACAATATGACAAGTCCACGGCCCACCCTGTTCTTTTTAAGACAGTTTTTCTTTATATTTTTTGTAAATTTCAGTCACCTCTGCACCTATTTAGCCTTTCCTTTTTCTCTTCCTATACATTTGGCCGAATGACTGAGGGTGGAGGGGTAGGGGAGTGGCTATATATACAGCTCTGCTGTGGTGCTCTTTGCCACTTCCTGTTAGCAGGAGGTTAATATCCCACAAGTAAGGATGAAATCCGTAGACTCGTCATATTGTAAAAGAAAGTAATTTATCAGGTAAGCATAAATTTAGTTTTTTCCCCTCTAACTTTTGTATGATTGATTTCACTTTTTTTTTAACCTATAGTAGGACATTTTCGTTCACACTCTAAGGTCCCCCCCCCCCACACTTGTACATTGCGGATCTTATGTGTCTTCACTATCAGTGTAATTTTTTCTTTTTTTTCCTACTTTCATATTATGTATATTCTGTTTTTCTCCCCTATAATGTGGATTTTCTTTCCCCACACCATAATGTTTTTTGTTTTGTTTTTTTCTTTCACTTCCATATAATGTATTCCACGTCTTTTCACCAATAGGGCTCAATCTATCAAGGCTTCAACCCTCTAACGACCTATGTCCATGCATCAAAATAGGCTTGTAATTCAGGTTTTAGATTTATCAGGTATGGGCCTTACTGAAAACAATCGGCTAGATTACGAGTTTTGCGTTATGAGTGAAAAAGCCTCATAACGCTGCTTTTTTCACTACCGCTGGTATTACGAGTCTTGCAGGTATAACTGTACCGCACACTTTTTTGGCCTTAACACAACGTAAGTACAGCACCTTTCACAAAGTCCTTTTTCAATGGGACTACCATAGCGCTGGTATTACGAGTTTGCCTGTCTGGCCAAAAAGTGAGCGATACAGCCTATACCGTCAAGATCCATACCGTAAACTGAAAGTCAGTAGTTATGGGTTTTTACATTACAAATCTGTAGCATAAAACTCATAACTAAAGTGTTACCAAGTACACTAACACCCCTAAACCGAGGCCCTCCCGCATCACAAACACTAATATAAAATTATTAACCCCTAATCTGCCGCTCCGGACATCGCTGCCACTATAATAAACATATTAACCCCTAAACTGCCGTACTCCCACATTGCAAACACTAGTTAAATATTATTAACCCCTAATCTGCTGCCCCCAACGTCACCGCCGCCTACCTAAACTTATTAACCCCTAATCTGCCGCCCCCAACGTCGCCGCCACTATACTAAAGTTATTAACCCCTAAACCTAACCCTAACCTAACCCTAACACCCCTAACTTTAATATAATTAAAATAAATCTAAATAAAAATTACTATTATTACCTAAATAATTCCTATTTAAGACTACTTACCTGTAAAATAAACCCTAAGCTAGCTACAATATAACTAATAGTTACATTGTAGCTATCTTAGGTTTTATTTTTATTTCACAGCTTTTGTAGCAAGTTTGTATTTATTTTAACTAGGTAGACTAGTTAGTAAATAGTTATTAACTATTTACTAACTACCTAGTTAAAATAAATTCAGTTACCTGTAAAATAAAACCTAACCTGCCTCACACTAACACCTAACATTACACTAAAATCAATTACATTAATTAAATACAATTAACTAAATTACAAAAAAAATAAACACTAAATTACACAAAATAAAAAAGAAATGATCAAATATTTAAACTAATTACACCTAATCTAATAGCCCTATCAAAATAAAAAAGCCCCCCCAAAATAAAAAAACCCTAGCCTAAACTAAACTGCCAATAGCCCTTAAAAGGGCCTTTTGCGGGGCATTGCCCCAAAGAAATCAGCTCTTTTACCTGTAAAGAAAAATACAAACAACCCCCCAACAGTAAAACCCACCACCCACACAACCAACCCCCCCAAATAAAATCCCATCTAAAAAACCTAAGCTCCCCATTGCCCTGAAAAGGGCATTTGGATGGGCATTGCCCTTAAAAGGACATTTAGCTCTTTTTCTTTGCCCAAACCCTAAGCTAAAAATAAAACCCACCCAATAAATCCTTTTTAAAAAACCTAACACTAACCCCCGAAAATCCACTTACAGTTTTTGAAGACCGGACATCCATCCTCATCAAGCCGGGAGATGTCTTCATCCAAGCGGGCAGAAGTCCTCAACGAAGCTGGGAGAAGTCTTCATACAAGCGGCAAGAAGTGGTCCTCCAGACGGGCAGAAGTCTTCATCCAGACGGCATCTTCTATCTTCATCCTTCCGACCGGAGCGGCTCCATCTTCAAGACATCCGGCGCGGAGCATCCTCTTCATATGGTCCCAGCCGTACGCTGAAGGTTCCTTTAAATGACGTAATCCAAGATGGCGTCCCTTGAATTCCGATTGGCTGATAGAATTCTATCAGCCAATCGGAATTAATGGTAAAAAAATCCTAGTGTCTGATGCAATCAACCAATAGGATTGAGCTTCAATCCTATTGGCTGATCCAATCAGCCAATAGGATTTAGCTCGCATTCTATTGGCTGATTGGAACAGCCAATAGAATGCAAGCTCAATCCTATTGACTGATTGGATCAGCCAATAGGATTGAAGCTTAATCCCATTGGCTAATTGCATCAGCTAATAGGATTTTTTTTACCTTTAATTCCGATTGGCTGATAGAATTCTATCAGCCAATCAGAATTCAAGGGATGCCATCTTGGATAACGTCATTTAAAGGAACCTTCAGTGTATGGCTGGGACCGTATGAAGAGGATGCTCCGCGCCGGATGTCTTGAAGATGGAGCCACTCCGCGTTGGAAGGATGAAGATAGAAGATGCCATCTGGATGAAGACTTCTGCCCGTCTGGAGGACCACTTCTTGCTGCTTGCATGAGGACTCCTCCCGGCTTTGTTGAGGACTTCTGCCCGTTTGGATGAAGACTTCTCCCGGTTTGATGAGGATGGATGTCCGGTCTTCAAAAACAGTAAGTGGATCTTCGGGGGTTAGTGTTAGGTTTTTTTAAGGGTTTATAGGGTGGGTTTTATTTTTAGCTTAGGGTTTGGGCAAAGAAAAATAGCTAAATGCCCTTTTAAGGGCAATGCCCATCCAAATGCCCTTTTCAAGGCAATGGGGAGCTTAGGCTTTTTAGATAGGATTTTATTTGGGGAGGTTGGTTGTGTGGGTGGTGGGTTTTTTTACAGGTAAAAGAGCTGATTTCTTTGTGGCAATGCCCCGCAAAAGGCCCTTTTAAGGGCTATTGGCAGTTTAGTTTAGGCTAGGGTTTTCTTTATTTTGGGTGGTCTTTTTTATTTCGATAGGGCTATTAGATTAGGTGTAATTAGTTTAAATATTTGATCATTTCTTTTTTTATTTTGTGTAATTTAGTGTTTATTTTTTTTTTTTTATTTAGTTAACTGTATTTAATTAATGTAATTGATTTAATTTTAGTGTAATGTTAGGTGTTAGTGTGAGGCAGGTTAGGTTTTATTTTACAGGTAACGTTTTATTTATTTTAACTAGGTAGTTAGTAAATAGTTAATAACTATTTACTAACTAGTCTACCTAGTTAAAATAAATACAAACTTACCTGTAAAATAAAAATAAAACCTAAGATAGATACACTATAACTATTAGTTATAGTGTAGCTAGCTTAGGGTTTATTTTATAGGTAAGTATTTAGTTTTAAATAGGAATTATTTAGGTATTAATTGTAAATTTTATTTAGATTTATTTTAATTATGTTAAAATTAGTGGTGTTAGGGTTAGGTTAGGGTTAGACTTAGGGTTAGGGGTTAATAACTTTAGTATAGTGGCGGCGACGTTGGGGGCGGCAGATTAGGGGTTAATAAGTGTAGGTAGGTAGCGACGACATTGGGGGGCGGCAGATTAGGGGTTTATAAGTGTAGGTAGGTGGCGGCGACATTGGGGGCGGCAGCTTAGGGGTTAATAAGTGTAATGTAGGTGTCAATGGAGCTGCGTTACGGAGCTTTACGCTCCTTTATTGCAGGTGTTAGGCTTTTTTTAGCCGGCTCTCCCCATTGATGTCTATGGGGAAATTGTGCACGAGCACGTAAAACCAGCTCAAAGCAGCGCTGGTATTTGTGTGCGGTATGGAGCTCAGCGCTGCCATATTGCCCGCTAACGCCGGGTTTTTGCAAACCTGTAATAGCAGCGTTATAGGGAGGTGAACGAGCGGTGGAAATAACTTGCAAGTTAGTACCGAGCCGCTCATAACAAAAACTTGTAATCTGGCCGAATGTTTTTTCCGGTGCATGGATTCAATCACTATGTGTATTCTGATCGATTTCACATATTTTGCACCCATATTAAACCAAATCCAATTACGTTCTCAAAGTTATCACACTGTGTAGTCTAAAAGTTGCATCTAAACATCTGCCCGGATAGCAAATGTATATTCAGCACCTGCTTTGTCGTGAACTCCTTAGAAAACAATAGTCTGGAAGTCTGAATGAAATCCATCTCACAACAGCCAAATGTTACATAGTTGTATAATAAATGTGTGTTCTAAACATGAATGCAAACACCACAAGAAGTAATATATAGTCAGGAAGTCAGAATGAATATAAGTTGGGACACAGAAATAAATTATTACTTTTATATGTACTTAGGAATGGAAGTATTACAATTTACAGTTGCAGCAACCCTTAGAAGGCACTGTAGATGATGCCTTGCTTTACAGTAAAAGGAAGAGGTTATCTGACACAGATGGCGCATCAGGGTGCAGAGATTGTTTTTGCCCCACTGTGGTCTTAAAGCTCTAACAGACCATGAGATATTGCAGAGGTTAAGGCAATTAATTCTGATGCTATTTTGACCAGATACAGAACTATTTGGAGCCATTCACATTCAGAACAAGAGCTATTCCTGGGGTATTGAAATTACAATCTGTGTCCAGTGTTGTGGTTGGTATGAGTCAACCTATGTTCTCTAGAAACCTATGTACTGTATAAGATGCCATGTACACAATATTTAAGCATCATGTTTGCCTCCCTGAAACAACCGAAGACTAATTTTTTTCCGTATAGCTGGCATTCCAAATGTATTAGGTGTTATAGACTGCACTCATATTGCTTTGAGACCATCAAGATTTCATCAATTATCTAGTCTGGCTTTTAATTTATCAATCTTTGCCAACTATTTGACGCAAATATATCCTGCAAAGATTTTGATACATTTCCACGACTTTTCAAAGCTAGTGCGAATTCTTGTGCAACACACTGTTATGTCTTTGGGATATTCCTCTATCAAACCAATCCTGGCCAGTAGTCTTCTTATCTTAGCGTCAAGTGGAATGATAACGGAAAATCTCAGGACTAAGAGGCAAGGAGGATTAGGGAATAAGGTGAGCCCAGAGAAAGGGAACAAAGCAACTAGGTATAACAGCAGGAAGACAGTTAAATCTTACAAGAACCAGTGGGCAAAGCAGGAGCGAAGGTCACAAAGTAAAGCACTATACAATAACAGGTGGACAACCCATTTTTCAAGGTATAGGAGGAATAGGCAAGACAGAAGGTCACAAGGCAAAGCAGAATTCAGCAGCAGGTAGACATTTTAATCTTTCAAGGCACCAGAAGGCTAGGCAAAAGAGAAGTTACAATGCAAAGCAGCATTCAGCAACAGGTAGACAGTCCAATCTTTCAAGGTACCAGAGGGCAAGACAAGAGAGTAAGTCACAAGGCAAAGCAGTATTCAGCAACAGGTAGACAGTCTAATCTTTCAAGTATAATCGCACCCTAGTGTGGTGCAAACGTGCGCACAGCGTGCGTGCCAAGATGCGCTCCAAGT
The DNA here is from genome assembly GCF_027579735.1 of Bombina bombina. Taxonomy (NCBI): domain Eukaryota; kingdom Metazoa; phylum Chordata; class Amphibia; order Anura; family Bombinatoridae; genus Bombina; species Bombina bombina. The sequence goes on from NC_069502.1 coordinate 685,817,925, forward strand.
GATGTCAGAGATGCGCCCAAAAAGGTGCAATGCACAGCAATGACGTGAATAACATCAAAATTGCGCAGATGGTGTATGCAATACACATAACAACCAGGAAGCAGCCATAGCTAAAACAGTTATCCAAGCAACGACCAGGTACGAGACGACCAGGTACGTGACACAGACTAAGAAAAAAAAAAAAAAAAAAAGAACCAGTGTGATGTATCTGGCACTACTGGCTAAATCCTGGACTCTACCTTCAGTACTTAATGATGTAATCTTTGTAGTATTACTGGTGGTTAGTTGGTAGCACTTTAGTTTAGCATTTGCAACAAAATAAACCAATATTGCATAAATGTTAGGCTGGTGAAAGTTTTGATATACATATAATTGTATAAATAGACAAAAGTGCACTGTAATTTGGATGGAAATAATTTTACATTAAATACATTAAATACATTAGTTATCATATGTAATGAATTAAAATGTGGTTTAAAATAGGAATATTTATTGGATTCTAGGGAGAAATAACATTTCAATAATTTGGATCTGTCCCAACCATAAAATAGTTTTTTCATGCTGGGTTCACAGATCATTCTGCATGTGCAGAAGCAGTTTTATGATTATATTCTTGTAGCTTAGACAAGTCAGAAGTGTAAAACCCAAGTATTAATACTACTAACTTTTTTAATAAACCTGATTGTGTACCAAATTCATTATTACTCATATATTTGCTTACCTTTAATTCAGATCACAACCAACAGATAAAGGAGTCACTTAGACACTTACCAATAAACGGATGTAAGAATTAAGTATTCTGTGTACAATCAATAAGACTATAAGGATTAAAGAGACACTGAACCCAAATTTTTTTCTTTTGTGATTAAGCTAGAGCATGCAATTTTAAACAACTTTCTAATTTACTCCTATTATCAATGTTTCTTCGTTCTCTTGCTATCTTTATTTGAAAAAGAAGGCATCTAAGCTTTTTTCTTGGTTCAGAAACCCTGGATAGCAGTTTCTGATTGGTGGATGAATTTATCCACCAATCAGCAAGGACAACCTAGGTTGTTCAACAGAAATGGGCTGGCATCTAAACTTACATTCTTGCATTTCAAATAAAGATACCAAGAGAATAAAGAACATTTGATAATAGGAGTAAATTAGAAAGTTGCTTAAAATGTCATGCTCTATCTGATCTTTGGGTTCAGTGTCCCTTTAAGTATTTTGTGACCTATTTGTTTACATTTAGAAAAGTTAGAAACCCCTTAAGTGGTGGGTGCAATAAAATGTGATAATTTAAACTTTACCTTGTTAATGGCATTTTCCAGTGCAGCAGCATACATATGAGGAGATGGTGTGACTGGTGCTTGACTTGCAATCTTTATGGCTTCAAACACTATTTCCTGAACTTCTGGATGATTAGCGTCTACCTCTTCCACCAAATCTATATATAATTAAAATAATTTTCTTTACTTTTTTAAAGATGGTCATAGAGAATATTATAATGTACAAAGTGGAGTAATCACATATATGGTAGGAAATGAGTATTCTATGTATGAGACTTTTCAGTTAACCCCTTCCCGCCATTAGGACGTGCCATGCCATCCTAACTGTGCTGGGCTTTAGCGCTGTTAGGACGGCATGGAACTTCCTAGTTGTTTGTTTGGCTGCACTGAAGCCAAAGGTTCTTCCTGAATGGGATCACGACCTGGAGGGCGTGCCTTGCGCCATAGGCACTCCCCCCTGACCATCCCATCATTGAAATCTCACAAACGAATGCACGATCGTGTGATTTCAATTTCAGCCCATCAGAAAAGGGTTAAAAGGGAATTTTTTTTTATCTAAAAGACTGTATTTTCATATTAACTTAGGCCTAGATTTGGAGTTTGGCGGTAAAAGGGCTGTTAACGCTCCGCAGGCTTTTTTCTGGCCGCACCATAAAATTAACTCTGGTATCGAGAGTTCAAACAAATGCTGCGTTAGGCTCCAAAAAAGGAGCGTAGAGCATTTTTACCGCAAATGCAACTCTCGATACCAGCGGTGCTTACGGACGCGGCCAGCCTCAAAAACGTGCTCGTGCACGATTCTCCCATAGGAAACAATGGGACTGTTTGAGCTGAAAAAAAACCTAACACCTGCAAAAAAGCAGCGTTCAGCTCCTAACGCAGCCCCATTGTTTCCTATGGGGAAACACTTCCTACGTCTGCACCTAACACTCTAACATGTACCCCGAGTCTAAACACCCCTAGCCTTACACTTATTAACCCCTAATCTGCCGCCCCCGCTATCGCTGACACCTGCATATTTTTTTAACCCCTAATCTGCCGCTCCGTAAACCGCCGCAACCTACGTTATCCCTATGTACCCCTAATCTGCTGCCCTTACATCGCCGACCTCTAGATTATATTTATTAACCCCTAATCTGCCCCCCACAACGTCGCCGACACCTGACTACACTTATTAACCCCTAATCTGCCGAGCGGACCTGAGCGCTACTATAATAAAGTTATTAACCCCTAATCCGCCTCACTAACCCTATCATAAATAGTATTAACCCCTAATCTGCCCTCCCTAACATCGCCGACACCTACCTTCAATTATTAACCCCTAATCTTCCGAGCGGAGCTCACCGCTATTCTAATAAATGTATTAACCCCTAACGCTAAGTCTAACCCTAACACTAACACCCCCATAACTTAAATATAATTTACATCTAACGAAATAAATTAACTCTTATTAAATAAATGATTCCTATTTAAAGCTAAATACTTACCTGTAAAATAAATCCTAATATAGCTACAATATAAATTATAATTACATTGTAGCTATTTTAGGATTAATATTTATTTTACAGGCAACTTTGTAATTATTTTAACTAGGTACAATAGCTATTAAATAGTTAAGAACTATTTAATAGCTACCTAGTTAAAATAATAACAAATTTACCTGTAAAATAAATCCTAACCTAAGATATAATTAAACCTAACACTACCCTATCAATAAAATAATTAAATAAACTACCTACAATTACCTACAATTAACCTAACACTACACTATCAATAAATTAATTAAACACAATTGCTACAAATAAATACAATTAAATAAACTAGCTAAAGTACAAAAAATAAAAAAGAACTAAGTTACAAAAAATAAAAAAATATTTACAAACATAAGAAAAATATTACAACAATTTTAAACTAATTACACCTACTCTAAGCCCCCTAATAAAATAACAAAGCCCCCCAAAATAAAAAATTCCCTACCCTATTCTAAATTAAAAAAGTTACAAGCTCTTTTACCTTACCAGCCCTGAACAGGGCCCTTTGCGGGGCATGCCCCAAGAATTTCAGCTCTTTTGCCTGTAAAAGAATAAATACAATACCCCCCCCCCAACATTACAACCCACCACCCACATACCCCTAATCTAACCCAAACCCCCTTAAATAAACCTAACACTAAGCCCCTGAAGATCTTCCTACCTTGTCTTCACCATACCAGGTTCACCGATCCGTCCTGGCTCCAACATCTTCATCCAACCCAAGCGGGGGTTGGCGATCCATCATCCGGTGCTGAAGAGGTCCAGAAGAGGCTCCAAAGTCTTCCTCCTATCCGGCAAGAAGAGGACATCCGGACCGGCAAACATCTTCTCCAAGCGGCATCTTCGATCTTCTTCCATCCGGTGCGGAGCGGGTCCATCTTGAAGCAGGCGACGCAGATCCATCCTCTTCTTCCGTTGTCTCCCGACTAATGACGGTTCCTTTAAGGGACGTCATCCATGATGGCGTCCCTCGAATTCCGATTGGCTGATAGGACTCTATCAGCCAATCGGAATTAAGGTAGGAATTTTCTGATTGGCTGATGGAATCAGCCAATCAGAATCAAGTTCAATCCGATTGGCTGATCCAATCAGCCAATCAGATTGAGCTCGCATTCTATTGGCTGTTCCGATCAGCCAATAGAATGCGAGCTCAATCTGATTGGCTGATTGGATCAGCCAATCGGATTGAACTTGATTCTGATTGGCTGATTCCATCAGCCAATCAGAAAATTCCTACCTTAATTCCGATTGGCTGATAGAATCCTATCAGCCAATCGGAATTCGAGGGACGCCATCTTGGATGACGTCCCTTAAAGGAACCGTCATTCGTCGGGAGACAACGGAAGAAGAGGATGGATCCGCGTCGCCTGCTTCAAGATGGACCCGCTCCGCACCGGATGGAAGAAGATCGAAGATGCCGCTTGGAGAAGATGTTTGCCGGTCCGGATGTCCTCTTCTTGCCGGATAGGAGGAAGACTTTGGAGCCTCTTCTGGACCTCTTCAGCACCGGATGATGGATCGCCAACCCCCGCTTGGGTTGGATGAAGATGTTGGAGCCAGGACGGATCGGTGAACCTGGTATGGTGAAGACAAGGTAGGAAGATCTTCAGGGGCTTAGTGTTAGGTTTATTTAAGGGGGGTTTGGGTTAGATTAGGGGTATGTGGGTGGTGGGTTGTAATGTTGGGGGGGGGGGTATTGTATTTATTCTTTTACAGGCAAAAGAGCTGAAATTCTTGGGGCATGCCCCGCAAAGGGCCCTTTTCAGGGCTGGTAAGGTAAAAGAACTTGTAACTTTTTTAATTTAGAATAGGGTAGGGAATTTTTTATTTTGGGGGGCTTTGTTATTTTATTAGGGGGCTTAGAGTAGGTGTAATTAGTTTAAAATTGTTGTAATATTTTTCTTATGTTTGTAAATATTTTTTTATTTTTTGTAACTTAGTTCTTTTTTATTTTTTGTACATTAGCTAGTTTATTTAATTGTATTTTTTTTAGCAATTGTGTTTAATTAATTTATTGATAGTGTAGTGTTAGGTTAATTGTAGGTAATTGTAGGTAGTTTATTTAATTATTTTATTGATAGGGTAGTGTTAGGTTTAATTATATCTTAGGTTAGGATTTATTTTACAGGTAAATTTGTTATTATTTTAACTAGGTAGCTATTAAATAGTTCTTAACTATTTAATAGCTATTGTACCTAGTTAAAATAAATACCAAGTTGCCTGTAAAATAAATATTAATCCTAAAATAGCTATAATATAATTATAATTTATATTGTAGCTATATTAGGATTTATTTTACAGGTAAGTATTTAGCTTTAAATAGGAATCATTTATTTAATAAGAGTTAATTAATTTCGTTAGATGTAAATTATATTTAAGTTAGAGGGGTGTTAGTGTTAGGGTTAGACTTAGCTTTAGGGGTTAATACATTTATTAGAATAGCGGTGAGCTCCGGTCGTCAGATTAGGGGTTAATAATTGAAGGTAGGTGTCGGCGATGTTAGGGAGGGCAGATTAGGGGTTAATACTATTTATGATAGGGTTAGTGAGGCGGGTTAGGGGTTAATAACTTTATTATAGTAGCGCTCAGGTCCGCTCGGCAGATTAGGGGTTAATAAGTGTAGGCAGGTGTCGGCGACGTTGAGGGGGGCAGATTAGGGGTTAATAAATATAATATAGGGGTCGGCGGTGTTAGGGGTAGCAGATTAGGGGTACATAGGGATAACGTAGGTGGCGGCGCTTTGCGGTCGGAAGATTAGGGGTTAATTATTTTAAGTAGCTGGCGGCGACGTTGTGGGGGGCAGGTTAGGGGTTAATAAATGTAATACAGGGGTCGGCGGGGTTAGGGGCAGCAGATTAGGGGTACATAAGTATAACGTAGGTGGCGGTCGGCAGATTAGGGGTTAAAAATTTTAATCGAGTGGCGGCGATGTGGGGGGAGCTCGGTTTAGGGGTACATAGGTAGTTTATGGGTGTTAGTGTACTTTAGGGTACAGTAGTTAAGAGCTTTATGAACCGGCGTTAGCCAGAAAGCTCTTAACTCCTGCTATTTTCAGGCGGCTGGAGTTTTGTCGTTAGAGCTCTAACGCTCACTTCAGAAACGACTCTAAATACCGGAGTTAGAAAGATCCCATTGAAAAGATAGGATACGCAAATGACGTAAGGGGATCTGCGGTATGGAAAAGTCGCGGCTGAAAAGTGAGCGTTAGACCCTTTAATCACTGACTCCAAATACCAGCGGGCGGCCAAAACCAGCGTTAGGAGCCTCTAACGCTGGTTTTGACGGCTACCGCCGAACTCCAAATCTAGGCCATTATTTCTTAAACTGTTTCTATTTCATGTGCATTTTTTAACATCCTTTTAAGAGAGATATTCATAATATTTATAAAATATAACAATTGATTTTATAGCGTGTTTTTTCTTGTTTTGTATTCTGTTGCCTCTAGTTTTAATGGGTTTTCAATAAAGACTTTGGTAATACATTTCTATCGCTCCCGAGCACTAACTGTGCTCAAGGTTAAAATTAGTGCTCTCAGATTAGCACTGGTATTAGAAGCTTAAAGTAAAAAGTTATTGCTTGAGCGAAAGACTCAGGTGCACTAACTTTAGGACTTTGGATATCGCAACTGCGCTAACTCCCTCACCACCTTAGGACTTCTATGGGGCACGCTATTTATTGCTTGTAAACTAACCTGAAACTGGGCTAGATCAAGGTTCTTTAGAAATACTTTACATTCCTATCTTCTTTATTTGTAAATATATGTAAAAAAATGTTTTTGTAAAATATATATCTATATGAATGAATATATATATATATATATATATATATATATTGTATTTACAGATATATATATATATATATATATACATATATATATATATATATATATATATATATATATATATATATAAATACAACAACATTTTAAATTAGGGGGAGATAAAAGGCGAGTTTAAAATCCTCCACTAAGCACAAAATATAGAAAAAATAACTCATTGTGTAGTTCATTAACAAATCTAGACAGGCCCAGAGGCTTGTTTTCCCACAGAAAACCTCTGAATTACATTGTTTCCAATGCAGCAAAGGATTCTGGGTAAGATATGCAAATTAAGTACACAATGACACACCTTTTTACTTCAGTCTGCTTTTAAATAAATATATTTAAAAATAAAAATACTTTTTTTCTAAGTGAAGAACATAGGAGTTTCAAGTATTTTTTGTAATATCAAGCTGCATGCTAATGTTAGCACGGTCCAGCAATACTGTTTATTGCGTCCCACGCTCGTATTATCATGCCATGTGTAATCTGGGCCTTTGTATTTTAATACACATAATGTCTAAATACGGATTGGTATTATCATTGATGCTTTTGACATGCTATTTAAAAATTTGCTTCAATCACTTTGCCCACACATAATTTATGTTTTAAAGCTAATTATTTATAAGTGATATGTTCTTAATTATGACACTAAATACTATGTAAGGTTCATCGCTACAGCAAATCACTCTCAAACAATAAGACCTTTATTCTTTAAACATTCATTTCTACTGGTAAATAATACTGAACACGTACAATTTTCAACACTTACAATTAGTCTTTTTCTTAGTCTATCAACATTTAAACTGCCAGCTTAAAAGAGAGGACTATAACAAATTATATGGCATTATTATATGTTATTATTCCAGTGAACATACATATGAGTATAAGGGGATACAAGAAACTTTCTGGTGCCTTCTCAACCTTACTGCACGTGTTTTCTGTACCTGTAGTAGCAAGAATCTCTTTTTCATCCAAAGGCTCCTCTAACTTTTCCATTTCAACAGATTTATCTATAAAAAAAAGAACAAGAAAGTATAATTATCCTGTCATGTAATAAGGTGTCGTCATGTTTAAAATAAAAGCATGGGTTAGATTACAAGTGGCACGCTAAGTGTAGTGTGAGTCACAATATCCGTATCGCGACTGCGCTAACTTCAGTGCAGTATTAAGTGAAAAGTAAACGTTACAAATCCAGCGAAAACTAATTTTGCGCTTGTTGGATTAGCAGGACTAAAGACCTCACGTAAAGGATAAGGGATTAAACAAACAAATAGATTTAAAAATAAAGTTACACTCATATAAACACTATATGATAAAAATGATTTATATCACCCCACAGTCGCCAACTGTCTGCCTAGTACAATTTTTTTTTCTAACAAAAATAGATGCTACAATTTTTTATTTGCCAAAAGGCATTACACATTTTATTGGGGAAGCAGTTGGGGCACTTTAAAATAATTTTTTAAGCACTAATTTGTAATGGCTGGTTTATCTTGCCCTGTAAACAATTTAACTACAAAAACTGTCTACTGCATTTATAAAAAAAGCTACCATTTTTTATTTTGAATAAGGCACTACACACAATTTATGAGGGGCAGTTGGGGCACTTTTAAAATATTAACCAGAGATCTGACCTCTGGTTAATTTTTTTAGCGCTAATAGCTATCGCAAGCTCGGGGTAGCAATAAACGGCCACTTGTAATGGCTGGTTATTTATTGTGTGCCTGCAAACGGGCAAAATTGCTAGTTTTTCGGGCTCCACTTGTAAGCTAGCTCATAATATTTTCTTGACATGATGTTAAATGTATTGTTCATAGTTTAGGTGTAATGGAAGTCTGACAGAAATGCTCCCTGGCAAAAGCTAAGAACCTATCCCTTCCACTCACATAAGATTACATAATTATTTTCTCATCTGAATAGTTGCTTTATTTCTTGTCCCCAATCCAGATCCATTACCTGTAACACTGGTTACTTCTTCCGTAGTGGCTTCTTCATTAGGTTGAGTTGGAGAACTTTCTTCTGCTTCATTAGAAAATTCTTCTTGATGATGAAATGCAATAATGTTAAAAAATATAAGGCAATCACAGCACAGTATGCATTTGACTAACTGTATGTATTACCTTATACTACATTTGTTACTATATACAGTATATTATATACGGAGGTACCAATCTGATGATACCCTGTCTGTGGAACTCCATTTCTCATCCTTTTGTCTTTGTGTAAAAATGTTACTTTGTCCTACTCTCCATAAAGAGGGTAAACCAAAATCTGGAACCTAGATTTTAAAATTGCTGAAAATGGCCTAAACCAGCTATTTTATTTGAAGCATTTTTAGGTTATAGAATATTTTAAAGCACAAGGCATTTAATGTCCTCTTAAATGCTCTCTGAAAAGCATAACTTAACTCATTGCTTTTTGAGGAAATTACTAACACTGAGATTACGAGTTTTGCGATAACAGGGGTGCGTTGCTAACGAGCATTTTTTTTTCACTGCTCACTTAAGAAAACGCTTACTTAAGACAACTTACTTAAGACCGCTCACTTAAGACAACAGCCAATAGAATGCAAGCTCAATCCTATTGGCTGATTGGATCAGCCAATAGGATTGAAGTTCAATCCTATTGGCTGATCCACTCAGCCAATAGGATTTTTTCTACCTTAATTCCGATTGGCTGATAGAATCCTATCAGCCAATCGGAATTCAAGGGACGCCATCTTGGATGACATCATTTAAAGGAACCTTCATTCGTCGGGAGTCGTCGGAAGAGGATGCTCCACGTCGGCTGGCTTCAAGATGGACCTGGTCCGCTCTGGATGTATGAGGATAGAAGATGCCGCCTGGATGAAGACTTCTGCTCGTCTGGATGTCCTCTTCTGCCCGGATCGGATGAAGACTTCTGCCCCTCTGGAGGACCACTTGTGCCCGGCTGGGTGAAGACGGCTCAAGGTAGGGTGATCTTCAAGGGGGTAGTGTTAGGTTTTATTAAGGGGGGATTGGGTGGGTTTTAGAGTAGGGTTGGGTGTGTGGGTGGTGGGTTTTAATGTTGGGGGGGTATTGTATTTTTTTTTTTACAGGTAAAAGAGCTGATTACTTTGGGGCAATGCCCCGCAAAAAGCCCTTTTAAGGGCTATTTGTAATTTAGTATAGGGTAGTGATTTTTATTATTTTGGGGGGGGCTTTTTTATTTTATTAGGGGGATTAGATTAGGTGTAATTAGTTTAAAGTTCTTGTAATTATTTTTTTATTTTCTGTAATTTAGTGTTTTTTTTGTACTTTAGTTTATTTTATTTAATTGTATTTAATTGTAGTTAGTTTAGGTAATTAATTTAAGGATAGTGTAGTGTTAGGTGTAATTGTAATTTAGGTTAGGATTTATTTTACAGGTATATTTGTCTTTATTTTAACTAGGAAGTTATTAAATAGTTAATAACTATTTAATAACTATTTTACCTAGCTAAAATAAATACAAAGTTGCCTGTAAAATAAATATAAACCCTAAGCTAGATACAAATGTAACTATTAGTTATATTGTAGCTATCTTAGGGTTTATTTTACAGGTAAGTATTTAGTTTTAAATAGGAATAATTTAGTTAATTGTAGTAATTTTATTTAGTTTTATTTAAATTATATTTAAGTTAGGGGGGTGTTAGACTTAGATTTAGACTTAGGTTTAGGGGTTAATAAATTTAATATAGTAGTGGCGATGTTGGGGGCGGCAGATTAGGGTTTAATAAATGTAGGTAGGTGTCGGAGATGTTAGGGACGGCAGATTCGGGGGTTCATAAAATTTAACTAGTGTTTGCGAGGTGGGAGTGTGTGGCGGTTTAGGGGTTAATATATTTATTAAAGTAGCGGCGATGTCTGGTCGGCAGATTAGGGGTTAAAAACTTTATTTAAGTGTTTCCGATGTGGGGGGGGGGGCGCCTAGGTTTAGGGGTTAATAGGTAGTTTATGGGTGTTAGTGTACTTTTTAGCACTTTAGTTAAGAGTTTTATGTTACGGTGTTAGCCCATAAAACTCTTAACTACTGACTTTTAAATGTGGTAGGAGTCTTGACAGGAGAGGGTCTACCGCTCACTTCTTCCAAGACTCGTAATACTGGCGTTAGGCAAACCCCATTAAAAAGATAGGATACGCAATTTACGTAAGGGGATTTGCGGTAAGCTTGAGTTGCGGAAGAAAAGTGAGCGGTATACCTGTACCTGCCAGACTCATAATACCAGCGGGCGTTAAAAAGCAACGTTGGGACCTCTCAACGCTGCTTTTTAAGGCTAACGCAAGACTCGTAATCTCGCCGTTAGTTTCTACTAATACTTTCATCTGATCCACCCTGATAGGGGACATAAGGGCAAGGATGCTGCCAATATCCTGTGTACAAGCATTTTGTTTTCAAAACTGACTTGTTTTATGGATGTTGAGAAGGTTTGATTACTGTGGTTCGGAGTGAAATCTGAAACTGCTTGATAAATTACAAGTGGATTGGGTTCTATAGGTTGCAAGGAGGGGATCAGATTTTGTAGGTTCCTTAAGGCGAGCCAATAGGTTTTTGGCAATTCCAAATTAGCACCATGCCCTGAAGTAAATATTTGCACTATAAGATCTGCACTCCATATTTCTACCTGTTCTATAGCGCATGAAGTTACGTTTTAATGATATTTCATGCAACATTTCTTGCTGGACGGAAAATACAGTACATTTTATGTCTTACAAAAACTAATTATGGGAAGAAAGAAACATCATAATGCTAGACCGTTTTCCTGCTTTAGAAAAGGCTGAATTGTGTTACAGGAACTCTATCATCAGGATTATCATTTATAAACCAGTATGTGAAATTATTTTTGATAAAAATGTTCAACCAAGCAGTTATATGTTATTTTACAACAATGATAAAACAACAAAGGGAAACAAAGAAAAATAAAAAAATATACTTATTTATTTTAAACCTACAGGATCTTCTTAAGGACCTGATAGTCAAAACCTCACTGGCATGGAGAGGAATCACTCAAAATCTTTAGGATTTTTTTTAGACCTTGTATTGTAAAGTAGGAGTCTTTGTTTCACATAAAGAACACTACATAGCAACATAAACATGTCTCAAGATAAAATTTGTCTTTCTAATTTTTTTTAAGGGCCTCATCGTAGCGATGAGACTTTGTAGATCATCTCACCTGAGTGGCGAGGTTTTGAATATCAGGCCCTAAAGTGAGATACAAAGAGCTTGTAAATTCCAATCCTCAAACAAGAATCTTGGGTGTCCTGAAAATACAGCTTCTATAAAGAATTTCAGCAAACTAACCATTCAATGTTCAAACATACACTATAATAAATATGCTGTCATTTAAAAGTACCTTGTTTTTTTAGCATTCTTTCTTGCTCTAGCTTGACTTTCACAGTTTTTATCGCAGCTTCAGTAGCCTCTTCTCTTGCTTTATCTATTGCAGTTTGTTTTGCCTCTTCCACATATGGAATAATAAGCTCCGACATATCAAAAACCTAAAAGACAAATTTTGGACAGATGTTTAAAATCTTCAGCACATGCAATTTTATTCACATATATATTACGTTTACCCCAAATACACCACCAAACACACACAATTTCTGGTGAAATGCTTGTGCAATGACGCCCCCTGCACATTCGCGGCCAATCAGCTGCTAGCAGGGGGTGTCAATCATCCTGATCATATCTCTGGGGTGGCGGAGAAGTTAAGGAGCAGCGGTCTTATGACCTTCTTAACTTAAGTGAAACTACGGGGGGGGGGGGGCGCTGCTTGGTAAATCTACCCCATATAATTATATATATATATACACACACATATATATATATATATATATATATATATATACATACAAATTTAGACATGTGTATGTATGTATCTATATGTTCATGCCCTTTACAGACTTTTGTTTTCTAACAACTGAGACTTCATATCTTTGAGCCCTTCTCACTTTTTTATGCATTTTTTAAAAAATATTTTTTATTAGATAGTGTTATTGTGAGTGTAACTGTACTTTGTAATGTATTTTTGATGTGTTTTGTGACACTTTTTAGTCGCTCATAACAGTTAACCAGAGGTCAGAAGTTGCAATATCCCAACCCACATGAAATTAAATTGTGTTCAAGCAACCGCGTTCACTTTCAACTCCTAATACGTGCTTCACTTCCAGCATGCGCAAAGAGCCGTGATATACCCCTTATTGCTCATGCGCAACAGTTAGCGTGCCACAATGAAAACTGCTATAAAAAAGACAGGCTATTCCATGAAAGAACAGAACCAACGTTTATTATCATCTGGAAAAAAAAATTGAAGTATTGTGCGCTAATGTTTTCGAATGCAATCTAACGGGGCAAAAAAATGTAATTGGAAAAAATTTTTAGACAAATTATGTTACAGAAAATAAAACGTAGGAAATAGCAGAGCCAACACCATAAGAAGGCACAGACCAAAGACTTCATATATCTCTCATACAAGTGTGTATATAACATTGTACGCCTAAACGTATCTTTTTCTTCATTGTTATTAATATTATTTCTAAGTCTTTGTGCTTTTTGCTCTCTGAAAAAGGGTAAAAATCATTCCTAGGTTATAGCTAAGAATTTACTTCCTCATTGTGTCTCTAAAAAAATAGCTGCATCTCAATGCCGAAACTCAAATACGCAGAGATTTGTGTCAGTTACAGGAGAACAGCCTGGCATTTTGTACTGGGCATTCCAGAATGTCACAATAATTTGCTAAATGAAAATGTTATAATCAATATTTATTGGAATTTAAAGGGAAACCCAGAAATATTATTTCATGATTCAGATTGAGAATGCAATTTAAAACAACTTTCTAATTTACTTCTATTATCAAATTTTATTTGTTTTCTTGGTATGTTTAAAAGCAGGGATGTATGCTTAGTAGCCTGCCCATTTCTGGACCACTATATGGCAGCACTATTTCCTGCCATGTAGTGTTCCAGATCCCTACCTAGGTAGCTCTTCAACAAAGAATACTATGGGAATGAAGCAAATTTGATAATGGAAGTAAATTAAAATGTATTTATTTTTTAATTGTATGTTCTGTCTGAATCACAAAATAAATTTTTTCATATCCCTTTAATCAAACTGCACATGGAATGGACACCATAGATAATACAAGTTATCACAGAATATTTATATTTCGTATGAAACAATCTTGTAATTCTACCTTTCCAGAATATTTAGCAGCTATCGATAATGAGAGTGTAGTTTTTCCAGAAAATCTTGGTCCAACCACAGCAACCTTGCATGGTGCAATTGGCATAGGCGGCAGCAGATATGGCCGAGGATTTTGTATGAACTTTCTAAGTGCTTCTTCAGAAGAGAGTAAGTACATTTTATCTAAAAAACTGGAAATAAGAAATGTAAACAATTATAATAAAAACAGAAATTTATGATACAGTACAGTACAGCTGGGCATTACCGTTTACCTAACAGCAAATTCTGCCAGTCCTTTTTTGAAATATCCTTCTTTCAAAGAAACAGGACATAACTGACCCCATCTGCTTCTGCGCCATCTATATCTTGGCGCTATTAAACGACAGGATGAAAGAGCTCGAAACAGGTCTTCCTGTTTGAGAAACAAGAACATCCTTTAATATTAATATTTACGTACTTGTGATAAATCCTTACAAGTGCACTAAAGAAGTCTCATCAGTTTATCACATATGAGATAAAAACAATTAGACATTAGGAAATCAAGAGGAATAAATATTTTTTTCAAAACAATAAAAATAAACTCAAATTAAAGCTGTTCATATGTCTCTAGATTGCTTCATCCCACTTAAGACTTTAGTAATATATTTTTGGCAAAATATTTTTTTGTAACTGTAATTATACAATTTAATTTATGTGAATACTAGTTTTCTTTTTGAAAAGCTATCTTACTAAAGGCAACATCATTATAATTGTTATTATTATTATACTTTATTTATGAAGCGCCAAACATATTCCGCAGCGCTGTCCATGTATACAATTCATTTAAATAAAACAATAGTATAAAACTTGTAAAAGACAGGACAAAATTTACAAACACATACAGGAGGAATTGAGGGCCGTATTCCCGTGGGAACTTACAATCTAGAAGGGTAGGAGGTTGAGAAACAGGGGGTGAGGAATGCAAGATTGAGAAATGTTAACGCAGAGTTAGATGAAGGAAATGGTGTTAGGTAGGAGAAATTAATTTATTATTGAGTTGGGTGGTAGGCTTCTCTGAACAGAAAAGGCTTCAGAGAGCATTTAAAGGAAGAAAGATTAGGGCAAAGCCTGACAGCACGAGGGAGAGTGTTCCAGAGGGTAGGTGCTGCACGACAGAAGTCCTGCAGTCTAGCATGAGAAGAGTTTATAGTCGCAGATGCAAAGAGCAGGTCATTGTTGGATCTTAGTGGGCGGGCTGGAGTATACTTGTTGATTAGAGAGGATAGGTAGAGGGGAGCGGCATTGGTGAGAGCTTTGTATGCAAGGGTGAGAATTTTGAATTTAATTCTGCTGTGAATGGGGAGCCAATGAAGGGACTCGCAGAGAGGTGCAGCAGATACAGAGCGACGGGAAAGGTAGATCAGCCTGGCAGAGGCATTTAGGATGGATTGAAGGGGGGAGAGGCGGGAAAGAGGAAGGCCAGTAAGTAGGTTATTGCAGTAGTCAAGTCGGGAAATAACAAGGGAGTGGATTATTTGCTTTGTGGTGTTAGCGCACACAAACGGTTGAATCTTGGAACTATTGTGTAGATGGTTGCGGCAGGATGTAGAAAGTGATTGGATATGGGGGACGAAGGATAGATTTGAGTCAAGTGTAACTCCGAGGCAGTGGACTTGTGGCGATGGGGAAGAAATGGTGATGCCGCCAACAGGGATAGAGAAGTCACAAGTCGGTGTAGAGCTTGAGGGGGGATAAGAAGGAGCTCAGTCTTGGACATGTTAATCTTTAGGTGGTGAGAGGCCATCCAGGAAGAAATAGCAGATAAGCAGTCGCTGACATGAGAAAGGACAGAGGGAGAGAAAGCAGGGGTGAAGAGGTAGATCTGGGTGTCATCAGCATAGAGGTGATAAGTTAACCCAGCAAAGAAGTATAAATGGAGAAGAGTAGAGGACCCAGAACAGATCCTTGAGGTACTCCAACAGACAGAGGCATTGGAGAGGAGGAGTTGCTGGCAAATGACACAGAAAAAGACCTGTGAGAAAGATAGGAGTGAATCCAGGAAAGAGCATTGTCACAGAGGCCAAGCGAGCTAAGGGTCTGTAGGAGGAGGGGGTGGTCAACTGTGTCGAAGGCAGCTGAGAGGTCAAGTAAGATGAGTATAGAGTAGTGGCCAATATTTTTAGCAGAGAGAAGATCGTTAGTAACCTTGGTAAGGGCAGTCTCAGTTGTGTGTTTGGGGCGGAATCCAGATTGCAGGGGGTCAAGCAAGGAGTTGGCGGACAGAAAGTGGGTTAGGCAATTGTAAACTGGTTTTTGATGTTAGTAGAAGCAGTGATATGGGGCAGTAGCTTTCAGGAAAATTAGGGTAGAGGGAGGGTTTTTTAAGTATGGAAGTTAAATCGTTGGAAGTTTATCATTGTTGGAAGTTAGAGGGACAGTAAATTCTGTGTAATTGAAAGACATTTATGTTGTCTTGCTATAGAATAACATCAGCCAAGTTTAAACATTTTTAAAACAAACATCCTGTTTGCTGCAACTGTTTTTCTATAGCTTAACTCCACCCACCACTTTTCTTATTCGGAGGAGCCAATCTAGGCTAGAATATGCAGCCAATAAGGCTAGTCATGGTTATAATGTAAATACAGCGTTCATTGTTTTGCTGTTGTTATCAATTAAAGCTAAAATTAGGGACAGCTATGTAGCCAGGTTAGCCTTGAAAAGTCTGTAGTGTGAATTTCAAGTTGTGAGAATTAGAAAATTCACAATTTACGGAGCTAAAATACACAAAAAGATGGCAAAATAAATAAAAGTGTATTGCAAAGTTATTTTACTATACATAACTAATGTTTAATCTCATTTTAAGAACAAATTGTTATTGTGGTAACACATTTATTATCATCCTAATTTAAAATACAATATTTAGTCATGAAGAATAGAAGAATAAACTTTAATAAAACTATGATTTAAAGGGATTTGAAACTCAAACATTTTGTTTTATGATTCAGACAGAACATACAATTAAAAAAAAACATATTTACTTCTATTATCAAATTTGCTTCATTCCCATAGTATTCTTTGTTGAAGAGATACCTAGGTAGGCATCTGGAGCACTACATGTCAGGAAATAGCGCTGCCATCTAGTGTATTGCAAATGGATAACATTCTTGCAAAACTGCTGCCATATAGTGCTCCAGAAATGGGCCAGCTCCTAAGCTTATGTCATTGTTTTTCAACAAAGATACAAAAAGAACAAATAAAAATTGATAATAGAAATGTGGGTTTCATATCCCTTAAGGAAAATGGTGCAATATTGACAAAACTGTGCAACTCAGAATATAACCAGATTCATCACAAATGATTTTTCCTAGGAAAGGGTACAGATAACAACGGTTTCTGAGCAAATGTTCTGTATACACAACAGTAAAAAATAAACAATTCTGTTAAAGTGAATCTCAATTTTGATGCTAAAGTGCCCGGTTTTTAAAAATTAGATTAAAAACAGGGGCACTTTAATTCATCAAAAATCAAAATTTCACTTGTGTTGTGAAAAAAAACTTACCTTTTAATCTTCACAGCAGCTCCAGCTTCTCCGGTCGTTGCAAGCCATTTCTGATGTCAGAAATGATGGATAGGTCATCCTCCAATCACGGCTTCCCCCCCGGGGGAATCAGTGTCTGATTCAACGCCGTGATTGGCGGAAGCCGGATTCATCATTTTAGACCCAGGTAGAGGCTTTGCAACGGGTGGAGGAAGTTGGAGCTGCTGTGAAGATTAAAAGGTAAATTTTTTTTCTCAACAGGAGTGAAATGTAAATTTTGATGAATTAAAGTGCCCCTGTTTTTAATCAAATTTTTAAAAACCGGGCACTTTAGCATCAAAATTGACATTCACTTTAACTTAGGTCAGTGTTTTATCACTGCTAAAGTGTTACATACAAATGTACTTTTGTGCAAACAGCTATTGTAGAAGTTTGCCAGTGTGTTTATACCTGCAGTAGTGCTTAAAGGGTCATGAAACTCAAACTAAATTATTTTATGATTCAGGCAGATTATATCTTTTAAAACAATTTTCAAATTTACTTCTATTATCAATTATATAGTATAAGAAAAAAGGAAAGTTGTATGCTCTTTCTGAATCAAGAAAGTTACATTTTGGGGTTCATGTTCCTTTAAACAAACAAAGCATGGGGTGATTTGTAAATATATGTAAATAAGATACTCTAATATTGATCAGCTAGCCTTTAGTATCTTTTGAATATTTCTGTAATGGTTGGAAGTATTTTGACCTTAAAACAAAGAAATTATCACAAATATTCTCAATGTAGGCAATCAAACTGCAGGCACTATAATGTAATTCCCACCAACAATGTTCAGTATGATAAATACTGGAAATACGGCAAAATTGATTTAACAAATTGAATCAAGTTATCAAATATATCTTAGTATTTGCAATTAGTAAATGTATGCGCACCCTTACCACAGATGTCAGTGGAAGACAGGCCATTTCCATTATTCTTAAGGCTGTGACACACTGCAAGCGATGTGGCGCGCAGCGTGATGATACGGCTGTGCGCAATCAGTGTGTCCTGCCTTTTCATCTCTGCGCGCTCAGCCGCGTCAGGTTGCGTAGCTGAGCGCTCAGAGTTGAAATATTTGAACTTAAGAAGCGATGCGCATCGCTTGCAGTGTGACACAGCATTTAGTCTAGAGCCAGTATCCAAAATTGCCCCATCTCTTTGTATAACTGTAGCAGTTCACCAGTGTGTTTCTGGTTAGATTGTACAGTGGGACACCATATCCCTTTGCTTTTACACTGCTATTTATAAATGCTATTTTTTAAATTTTACAATCTGTGTTCCAAGATTTTGTAGATGCAAGATACGTATGCTTGGTCTCAGGAGCAAGGTGGGCATACACAGGTATCAGGTAAAGAAGCTTTGATTTCAGGAGCAAGGAGAGCATACACAGGTATCCGGTAAGTATGCTTTGGTGTTCAGGAGCAAGGTGAGCATACACAGGTATCGGGTAAGTATGCTTTGGTGTTCAGGAGCAAGGTGAGCATACACAGGTATCGGGTAAGTATGCTTTGGTTTTCAGGAGCGAGGTGAGCATACTCAGGTATCAGGTAAGTATGATTTGGTCTCAGGAGCAAGGTGAGCATACACAGATATCAGGTAAGTTTGCTTTGGATTTCAGGAGCAAGGTGAGCATACACTGGTATCAGGAAAGTATGCTTTGGTCTCAAATCAAGGTGAGCATACACAGGTATCAGGTAAGAATGCTTTGTTTTTTTAGGAGCAAGGTGAGCATACACAGATATCAGGTAAGTTTGCTTTGGATTTCAGGAGCAAGGTGAGCATACACTGGTTTGCATACAAAGAGAGAAGCGCTCTACCAGGAACGAACAACAGCTCAGTGGCTTGTTCTATGGCGATTTACCACCCGGAAGCAGCCTCTTTTAGACCAGTGTGCTTTTCACAGAAGAAAACTTTCCTGAAGTATATCAGTCTGATCCCGCCAAGTAAGGTCAGTCCAGCCCCGAAATACCAGGCAATTCTCCTCTGAACAAGGAACATGACAACCCCAGACGATCGTTTCGGCCTTCTATGGGCCTCGTCAGTGAGGTGCAGCCACATTCCTCTAAGCACACTGGGCAAGGAGTCCACGTCTGGTTTCCCCCATCACCCATAGGGAGACTTCCCCAGGGTCATAATAATTTGCATACAA
Source organism: Bombina bombina (assembly GCF_027579735.1). NCBI lineage: Eukaryota > Metazoa > Chordata > Amphibia > Anura > Bombinatoridae > Bombina > Bombina bombina. The sequence continues at coordinate 685,837,435 of NC_069502.1, forward strand.
AGAGAGAAGCGCTCTACCAGGAACGAACAACAGCTCAGTGGCTTGTTCTATGGCGATTTACCACCCGGAAGCAGCCTCTTTTAGACCAGTGTGCTTTTCACAGAAGAAAACTTTCCTGAAGTATATCAGTCTGATCCCGCCAAGTAAGGTCAGTCCAGCCCCGAAATACCAGGCAATTCTCCTCTGAACAAGGAACATGACAACCCCAGACGATCGTTTCGGCCTTCTATGGGCCTCGTCAGTGAGGTGCAGCCACATTCCTCTAAGCACACTGGGCAAGGAGTCCACGTCTGGTTTCCCCCATCACCCATAGGGAGACTTCCCCAGGGTCATAATAATTTGCATACAAAGAGAGAAGCGCTCTACCAGGAACGAACAACAGCTCAGTGGCTTGTTCTATGGCGATTTACCACCCGGAAGCAGCCTCTTTTAGACCAGTGTGCTTTTCACAGAAGAAAACTTTCCTGAAGTATATCAGTCTGATCCCGCCAAGTAAGGTCAGTCCAGCCCCGAAATACCAGGCAATTCTCCTCTGAACAAGGAACATGACAACCCCAGACGATCGTTTCGGCCTTCTATGGGCCTCGTCAGTGAGGTGCAGCCACATTCCTCTAAGCACACTGGGCAAGGAGTCCACGTCTGGTTTCCCCCATCACCCATAGGGAGACTTCCCCAGGGTCATAATAATTTGCATACAAAGAGAGAAGCGCTCTACCAGGAACGAACAACAGCTCAGTGGCTTGTTCTATGGCGATTTACCACCCGGAAGCAGCCTCTTTTAGACCAGTGTGCTTTTCACAGAAGAAAACTTTCCTGAAGTATATCAGTCTGATCCCGCCAAGTAAGGTCAGTCCAGCCCCGAAATACCAGGCAATTCTCCTCTGAACAAGGAACATGACAACCCCAGACGATCGTTTCGGCCTTCTATGGGCCTCGTCAGTGAGGTGCAGCCACATTCCTCTAAGCACACTGGGCAAGGAGTCCACGTCTGGTTTCCCCCATCACCCATAGGGAGACTTCCCCAGGGTCATAATAATTTGCATACAAAGAGAGAAGCGCTCTACCAGGAACGAACAACAGCTCAGTGGCTTGTTCTATGGCGATTTACCACCCGGAAGCAGCCTCTTTTAGACCAGTGTGCTTTTCACAGAAGAAAACTTTCCTGAAGTATATCAGTCTGATCCCGCCAAGTAAGGTCAGTCCAGCCCCGAAATACCAGGCAATTCTCCTCTGAACAAGGAACATGACAACCCCAGACGATCGTTTCGGCCTTCTATGGGCCTCGTCAGTGAGGTGCAGCCACATTCCTCTAAGCACACTGGGCAAGGAGTCCACGTCTGGTTTCCCCCATCACCCATAGGGAGACTTCCCCAGGGTCATAATAATTTGCATACAAAGAGAGAAGCGCTCTACCAGGAACGAACAACAGCTCAGTGGCTTGTTCTATGGCGATTTACCACCCGGAAGCAGCCTCTTTTAGACCAGTGTGCTTTTCACAGAAGAAAACTTTCCTGAAGTATATCAGTCTGATCCCGCCAAGTAAGGTCAGTCCAGCCCCGAAATACCAGGCAATTCTCCTCTGAACAAGGAACATGACAACCCCAGACGATCGTTTCGGCCTTCTATGGGCCTCGTCAGTGAGGTGCAGCCACATTCCTCTAAGCACACTGGGCAAGGAGTCCACGTCTGGTTTCCCCCATCACCCATAGGGAGACTTCCCCAGGGTCATAATAATTTGCATACAAAGAGAGAAGCGCTCTACCAGGAACGAACAACAGCTCAGTGGCTTGTTCTATGGCGATTTACCACCCGGAAGCAGCCTCTTTTAGACCAGTGTGCTTTTCACAGAAGAAAACTTTCCTGAAGTATATCAGTCTGATCCCGCCAAGTAAGGTCAGTCCAGCCCCGAAATACCAGGCAATTCTCCTCTGAACAAGGAACATGACAACCCCAGACGATCGTTTCGGCCTTCTATGGGCCTCGTCAGTGAGGTGCAGCCACATTCCTCTAAGCACACTGGGCAAGGAGTCCACGTCTGGTTTCCCCCATCACCCATAGGGAGACTTCCCCAGGGTCATAATAATTTGCATACAAAGAGAGAAGTGCTCTACCAGGAACGAACAACAGCTCAGTGGCTTGTTCTATGGCGATTTACCACCCGGAAGCAGCCTCTTTTAGACCAGTGTGCTTTTCACAGAAGAAAACTTTCCTGAAGTATATCAGTCTGATCCCGCCAAGTAAGGTCAGTCCAGCCCCGAAATACCAGGCAATTCTCCTCTGAACAAGGAACATGACAACCCCAGACGATCGTTTCGGCCTTCTATGGGCCTCGTCAGTGAGGTGCAGCCACATTCCTCTAAGCACACTGGGCAAGGAGTCCACGTCTGGTTTCCCCCATCACCCATAGGGAGACTTCCCCAGGGTCATAATAATTTGCATACAAAGGTATCAGGAAAGTATGCTTTGGTCTCAAATCAAGGTGAGCATACACAGGTATCAGGTAAGAATGCTTTGTTTTTTTAGGAGCAAGGTGAGCATACACAGGTATCAGGTAAGAATGCTTTGTTTTTTTAGGAGCAAGGTGAGGATACACAGGTATCAGGTAAGTATGCTTTGCTTTTCAGGAGCAAAGTGAGCTTACACAGGTATCAGGTAAGTATGCTTTGGTTTTCAGGAGCAAGGTGAGGATACACAGGTGTCAGGTAAGTATGCTTTGGTTTCAAGAGCAAGGAAAGGAAAGAGGGCAATAACTCTGATGGGCTGGGTGAGATTTTATAGGAACTCCCGCTGCTGAGTCTTCCAGGTGGGAGTTCCTACAATTAGGACATCGTCCCTTTAAATTTAGGCAGTGCATGGTCACACGCACCTAGAGAGCTGCAGCTGGCAACAAGCAGAGGTCTCGGTGTCCCTCCACATGGGACGGGGAGAAGAAAAGCAACACTCTCAGCATTTGCCGAGACCAGCTCCTCCCGACCCGGCAAGAGTAAGTAGCTTTACATCATGTGCTTTAACCGACATGAAAATATGAATATTTCACATTTCAATGTTCTTCACATACAGGAATATGGTCTATTTATTCATAAATAAATATTTATATATATATATATGATAGTATTTTGGTGCAATATATATTTATACCTCTCTCTCTCTCTCTCTCTCTATTTACAGTAAATACACAGTATAATATTGCATAAATAATATTGCATTTTTAGGGATGTATGTATCTCTAACACCTGATATCTCATATGTTTGAGCCTTTATAACTTTTGTGTGCAATATCTTATTTTAATAACTTTTATTATATGGTGTTATAATGAGTGTAACTGTACTTTGTAGTTTAATTTTGATGTGGTTTGTGACACTTTTTTGTTTCGCAAAAAAGTTAACCAGAGCTCTGAGGATAAGGTAATCATTCAATCGTAAATTGTGATTGCGCTCAAGCGATAAACACGAGGAGTGCTAAATACCAGCTATAAACACGAGGAGTGCTAAATACCAGCTATAAACACGAGGAGTGCTAAATACCAGCTATAAACACGAGGAGTGCTAAAACACCTGCAATAATCCCCTTATAACTCATGCACAAATGTTAGCGGTCCAGTTGTCATCTGGACCTTAGAATTTTGATATTTGACAAGCTTAGATTTAAAAACTGGTTCCCTGTGTGAGCAAATTATTCGTAATTGTTTATAATGCAATGCTTTTCCTCACATCAAACTCCACCCTTCATTTGTTGCAATCTGGATTTCACCCCCAACACTGCACAGAGGCAGCAATTATTAAGGTTACTAATGGCATACAGAAAAATTTAAACGTAATTTTTCTCTCTTAATCCTTCTCAATCTGCCTTTGATACTTTTGCCACACTCACTTTCTCCAAACCATCCAGTCCTTTGGCATTTGTGACACAGCCTTTTTGTGGTTCTCCTCCTACCTCTCTAACTGTATCTTTAGTGTATCCTTCTCTGGCACATCCTATGTCCCTTTACAACTTTATTTTGGGGTGCCAGAAAGCTCTGTTTTTGGGCTCTTCTCTTTTCATTATATACAAAATTCTTTAGTTACTTAAAAAAGTCCCATGGGTTTCGGTATCATTTGTATGATGATTACACCCAAATGTACCTCTCTGCACCAAACGTATCTCCCTCTTTACTAACTCCCCTCACTAACTGTTTTCATACATTTCATCCTGGATTTACTCTCACTACCTCAAGCTAAATCTTTCTAAACTGAGCTCCTTATTTCCCCACTGTCTTCAAAGATCCATATCCCCTCAACTCTTTATAAATGTTTCAATGCAAACCCTCATGCCCAATGCCTTGGAGTCACTCTTGACTGAGATCTTTCATTAACTCTCCACATCCAGTTCTTGGCCAATTCCTGCCATTTCCACCTTAAAAACATTTCCAAAATCTGCTACTTCTTCACACAAGACACAATTAAGATTTTTAACTACTCATCATTCCATGCCTTGACTACTGTATCTCCAACCTCTCTGGTTTCCCTAGCTGCCATCTATCCACTTCAATCCAGAATGAATGCATCTTCCTTACACATCACACCTTATATGTTGTAACTTTCTACCAATCCCTTCATTGGCTTCCTCTCACCTCCAGAATAAAAAAACAAAACAAAAAACTGACCCTATCGTTCAAGGCCATCAATAACACTGCTCTCTCCTATATCTTTGCCATCGACTCCAGATATTTGCCACCTACTCCCCTCCGCCCTGTGCATGACCACTTTCTCTCCTCCTCTCTTGTTACCAACTCACATTCCCATCTATAGGACATCTATAGATTGGCCATAATCTTGTGGAACTATATGCCTTGCTCGACAAGACTCCCCCTCTAGTTTTCAAAGCTTTAAGCATTATTTAAAGACTATACAATGTTCAGGGATACATACAATGTAATCTAACCTTTCTAACGCCAGTTCCTCTCCTTTGTTTGTCAGTCCCTTGTACCTCCTTAGCATGCAAATTTATGAGCGGTCCTGTAGATCACCTTCCTGATAGCTGGTAACTCTTAACAGGGCCATCTACCTACTCATCTGCTGCATAATTTGACTCCTAAATGCTAAATTATACCAATGTTTATTGTGTTTTGCAAAATCTGTTGGCACTCTACAAATAAATAATAATAATAATACATCTCAGACAGCTCTGTCACCTTTAACTAACAACAATAAAACTATATATCTTATTTCTTCTGGGTAGTAGGCAATTTAGTACTGAGTTGCTAATTTGTACTGATATGTGTGTGAAATGCAATGTGGGAATATGCATATGATCCTTTTAGTTTGTTAAAGAAACAAAAAACTAAATTAAAAACGTTCTGCCACTTACACCCTCCATTCCTTCAACTGTATCTTCTTCCTCTGAGTTCTGGAGCTTCATTACAACAGATCCATGTCGTAGTCCCAAAGATTCAAGTCGGGGAAAAACAAACTAAAACAAGTGGGAACACATTAATATATAGCACTTGGATTCAGTAAGACACCCTCTGTTCTTAAGCTGAAGAACTATGAAAACAGAGTGGCATTCCTTGTAAATTAGTCAGGCCATACTAGTAAAATGACAAGGTTACAGAAAAGGGAAAATATGAATGAATGAGAAGACTGAAGTGGAATATTAAAGAAAGAAAAGCTCAAGACAGTATCTACACAACTAATTATTAAAAGGTTAAAGTAAGTAATACAAGACTACTTGCAGATATATATAATAATTATAAGATATATTACTTGATATTAATATAGATTTCAAATATTGGTATTAAAACAAAAAATATTAGTAAAGAATCATGATCATTTTGCTTGAATGGTATATCTTTTATTTAATAAAAGAGACCTAAACATTATATATATATATATATATATATATATATATATATATATATATATATATATATATATATATATATATATATATATATATATATACACACACACACACACACACACACACACACACACACACTGATATCCAATATAACAAATGCCAGCGTAAATATTTAACTAAAAATAGAAAAACAGGAGCACAAAAATCTAAAAAAACATTAACAAGGAAATTAGTTTTCATAAAATTAATATTAATCTACAGAGAATAAAAAAACACAAATTAAATAGTTATATTTATATGAGTTTGTCAGTGATATGCAGTTAAACTTTAAGAGCCATTTAAAGTACAGTAAAATAAAGTCATTTTCTACTAGTAGTGAAGTGTCCAATCATAAAGCATAAGCAGTCCCTCAAATAGCTGAAAGGGTGAAAGACTGAGTTCAACAAAATGTAACAAAAATGAACCTACAAAATATATCTAAAAATAAAATTCACATGTACAAAACAAATAACTTAGTAAAAAAAAGCTGTCAATAAAAACCATATGGAACTTGATAAATATGCCCCTTTGTGTAAATTATGGAGTCATGCTACCAGTAAAATAACATGGAAATTGCTTTATTTAAATCAAGAGTTAATGATTGCGATGGGCAACAAAAGGAAAGTTACCTATGAAGGAAAAGGACAACAAATTCATAAAACAGATAAACACTTAATAAAAAAAATAACAAAAAAAGTACCTGGCATCATTCTATCCAATGATATTAAACTTACCGAGAACAGTTCATCTGTTTTTTTATTTCCATCCAGTTCTATAAGATATTGAGGATTATGGTCAATCATAAGGTCCTGTGTAAATAAAGCACAAATAAATTGTATTATATTTTGTAAATGTGCTACACATTCACTGCTCCTATATTTGCCACCCTGATTTTTTATCTTTTTATTATTATTAAACAATAACAAAAAAATAAAAGAATTCCCAGTAGGGGGGATACTTTGTTCATGATATATGCTGGGGCAGCTTTAAAACAAAGTAAAACTATTTCAGCTATCAGCGTTCTTTTAGGCAAATAAATAAAAAACAATGAGCTGACAATGAGCACAGTCACAACAACTTTGGTAAGTTGCTATTTTTTTCAAGTTTATTAAAATAAATGTTAAAGGGTAATGAAACCCAACATTTTCTTTCATGATTTAGGTAGAACATACAATTTTAAACAACTTTCCAGTTTACTTCTATTATCAAATGTGCTTCATTCTTTGGTATCATTTGTTGAAGGAGCAGCAATGCACTACTGGTTTCAAACTGAACACATGGGTGAGCCAATGACAATCAGTGTATATATGCAGCCACCAATCAGCAGCTAGAACCTAGGTTTTTTGCTGCTCCTGAGCTTACCTATGTAAACCTTTTAGCAAAGGATAACAAGAGAAGGAAGCAAATTAAATAATAGAAGTAAATTGGAAAGTTGTTTAAAATTGTGTTCTCTGTCAGAATCAGGATTTTTTTGGGGGTTTCATGTCCCTTATGCAATTCAGCAAAGAGTACACCATCTATGACCATGAATTAAACCAGACTTCTTCAGAGATAGGATTAAGAGCGACCATCCGACATAGGACCAATAGAATTGCAATCAACTTCTTTCAGGTGTAAAACCATAACTAGAAAATTAAAAGATTAAGAGGAGCGCTCAAAATTGGCTAAAGACAATTCACTTTATTTATACCACACACAAATAAATATTCAAAACAGAGTGCGCACTCTATACACAAAATATATTAATTAAACATTATTTATATCAAATTAATATGTTCCTTATTGTTTTATAGCATCAAGCTTAAACCATTCTGTTAAAAACAATATGAAATTATTCCTATTAGTTTCAACAATTAAAATCCTTAAATGAAATTGTCTCTCAATTCCCTTTAGTCAGCAACAAAAAACTCTTGTTAGTTAAAAGGCAATTTATTCTCTATTGGCCAATAGGATGTCCTGATTATCGTTACTTTTCACATTCAAATTGTAACGGTTTTTCCAGTTTTCCAGTGCGCACTCTGTTTTGAATATTTATTTGTGTGTGGTATAAAGTGAATTGTCTTTAGCCAATTTTGAGTGCTCCTCTTAATCTTTTAATTTTCTAGTTGGTATATTTGAACTGTAGACAGGTGCAGTTTTGTATGAGGAGTTTGACATAATATAGACTTATTAACGTTTTTTATATTTTTTAATACATTTGTAAAACCATAACTAACAGTGCAACTATTATTCTCCTTACAAAATAATAATAGTATATATTACCATATTTTAGATACAAAAATAAAAATAACAAAAGAATAATAAATCCAATATATTTGAAAAATATCTAACGCATATAGGAAAACTAATGCATAACAAGTAAACAAATAAACATTTTATTTTATTATTATTATTTAGTTGAATATGAAAAAAAAAAATGAACAGTAAACAAAGGAAAAGCAGATTTGCTATATATCGTTATGGTTCATTCTTTTAGGTACAATATTTAAAGGGACACTGAACCCAATTTTTTTTCTTTTGTGATTAAGAAAGAACATCCAATTGTAAGCAACTTTACTACTATTATCAATTTTTATTTGTTCTCTTGCTATCTTTATTTGAAAAAGAAGGCATCTGAGCTAAGGAGCCAGCCAATTTTTGGTTCAGTAACATGGACAGCACTTGTTTATTGGTGGATGAATTTATCCACCAATCAGCAAGAACAACCCAGGTTGTTCACCAAAAATGGGCCGGCATCTAAACTTACATTCTTGCTTTTCAAATAAAGATACCAAGAGAACAAAGAAAAATTGATAATAGGAGTAAATTAGAAATTTGCTTAAAATTGCATGCTCTATCTGAATCATGAAAGAAAACATTTGGATTCAGTGTCCCTTTAATGCTGTTTCATACTTGAAATGGGTATTCTTTAAAGTGATTGTAAACTTTAATGAATTAAAGCCCAGTATCAAAAATGGCGCTTATTTCTTAAAATACTTACCGTTGGTGAACTTCCGGGCAGCGGCCATGTTCAGTCACACTGCTGTGTGCTGCTACAGCTTTTCTTCATTAATCTTCAAAATGTACCTTTCTACAGATTGATCTATGTAACTAACTACCAGCATTGCTCTGTACTTTTGAAGCCACAACTTTTCATACCTCTAGTTACCGGAATTGCTGCTGACATCAGCGCCTGGAGCCGTTATAAGATCTCGGCCCTTTACTATACCCCCCGGCGGGACGCCCTCGGCCCTGTCGTTAAGAGGCACTTGTGTGCGTTAGTGACAATCCACTCTACTTAATCTGCCTGACTACAGATCTACATAATAGACTATGGAGCACGCTAGGGATATTTTAAGGGAGCTGGAACATATCCTAGCAAACCACCATGCCGCTTTTGAGAATATTCTGAATTCAACACTCAAGCCCAATAACATTCATTTGCCGCAGGCAGTCACCCATGTTGCGCCTGTCCTAATGGAAGGATGGAGCGATAACATGGTGAGACCTCAGCGCTCCCTCTGCACACAGATTAACAGTAAGAAATCAACGGTCTCCAGCATCATGCTGCCTACACTGAAAAATGAGAAAATAGCTAACGGCTACATTAGCGATGCTGTGAGTTCTGTTGCCGGGTCATGGAAATTTCACAGTGATGAAGCAGATAGCCTGCAAACCATTTCACTGAACCTAGCAGCTGAGATATATTTACCCAAAGGATCCCTGATTGCACAATCTCCTAAAGCAAAAACAGCGATATGGCTACGAGTTACAATCTGGGATCTGGAAAACCGCATGCAATTAAGGAGAGCCGGGAGTACAATTACCGCATTGGAGATTCTAGCAGAAGTCTGCACCCAGCTCAACGGCCCCACGCTACCACGAGCAGCACAACTGTCAGGCTCATATTACCTCCTGGTAGTCCGGTCGCATTTCCCCTTGAAGCGCCTGAACTGGGACCCAGGAGGCTTGCTGCAGTCCTCTCTCCGTGACTGAGTCGTTTCACTCTGGACTCCTCTGCTTGCAACCTCCATTTATTCTTGCCGGCTCCATGTTAAAGCAGTAGGGCAGACGTATCGCAGCTAGGTGGGGCCGCAAATAGTTTTCTCTGGAGTGACACTAACGATCCTCGCAAAAATAGATCCAAAGAAGATATCTTTATTTGCACGGCTGTTAAAGTGTCTTATTAGCCGCAGTGAGTGTATGTGACTACTACAGTAAGAGTATTGATGATTTTTTTTGTCTGCACCCGCATATCATTGTTACACCTGGACTTGAACACTGACGTTACTTTATTCTTTAGAGTTCTTTTTCTGTTTATTATTGTGAACATGATTGCGGTCGCTGGAGAAAATTACCAGACCTATAGAACGAAACATCCCTTGGTTGATGAGGCTATGTCCTGTGACCGGTACAGTTAGTATCATAGATATGATTTTAATATGAAGGTGGCAACTGAGTTAGCGTGGTCAAGTCTCCCTAGTTGTACTAATATGTATACCAGAATTTCAAGTTAAGACCACTTAGGGATCCTAAGATGAGCCTTTTAAAAGCTTCAATGTCTATGGCACATTAATTGTTTTTAGTAATATCCTGTGTACTGCTTAATGGCTCCCATTATTCATTTATTTACATATAGTATTCTCTGCTCTATATGATATGATGTCCTATTACAGCATTACTTTATCATATATCTCCACAGTTATAGCTTTTAGGGCTACTTTTTTTACACATTTCCTTGCTTAGAGAAGCCATGATCACTCTCATTGTATTTACAGAGATGTCAAGTTCAGTAACACAGTAGGAGCCTATTATTTAGGCGTTGAGCCTTAGAGTTATTGTATTCTATATCCTATGTATATTGATACTGAAGTCTCATTTGAACAATGTGTACACTTGATTGAAACATGCATATCATCCCTGGGGACTATTTGTCTAATAGTTGCAGGTTCCTTAAATTGCCCATGATTTATTTAATGAAAACCCTGTGATTCTCTAACTATGTCTCCTGCCTGTATGGGGACGCCAAGCACAGTAACATAGTGGGAACCAGTTTACCTGAGTAATCTGTTTATTTGTAATGTCCATATTATTCCTTTTGTCCCTTTTATCCACTACTTACAGGCCTTCCGCATTACTTTTGACCTATTTATTACTTAATAATATTTACAGTGCTAGGCCCACTTCTTAAGAGTTGTTTTACTTATATACTCCTTTATTGCTTCTCTCTAGAAAGCGCATTTGGCCTCCTGTCTAGTTATGCCCTGAAATATATTATAGCTTTTGATTTCCCCCTACTCATATAATGTTTTAGCGAACCATGTTAAGGTGGTGTCTTGTTGCCAGCGGCCGGGGTGGCGAGATATCTATCTTTTTCTTTTCTTTTTAAGTTTTTGCTAATCATATATAACATCCCAATGTAGGTGGATATTTACCTTGGAATAAGTGTCGGGCATGATCTATCACTGTTCAGACTTTGGCTGATTAGTATGCAACTCATACGTGATTTGATAATGAGGACCTTTCTTATGTGGCAACCTTACCTTTAACTCCCTCTTATTCTTTCAATTTTTATGATATATGTAGTTATAATCCCCTAGTTTTTAAGCAGCTCCACCTTTGGTTTAGTATATTATTATTATTTTCCAAATATATGTCAGGCAGAGTTCTATTTACATTCTCTCAAAGTCCTACTACCTTGTTAAAATGTTCCTTCTAACTATAGTATTAAAACGTAAAAAGCAAGTGTTAAGCATATTAAAGTATCAAAAAGCAAGAAAACCAGAGGTTCTTCATCCGGGGTCCATGAGCGGCCCTGACATATTAATGTTCACCTACCTTATATCATGGTTAATGCAAGAGTGTGGTCCAAGAGTGGCCACTCAAATCTTTTGGTGGGCTTACAGTTTAAGCAGCATTTACTGCCTGTACTGACAGTGTAGGTTGTCATTAAGTATCCTGTGCATTTCTCAGCTTTGTTTTAACAGCCTACCCTGTAACAATTTATTTTCTTTTATATGTATGTTCTTACTGTTACCAATTATATGTTTTGAAAAGAACCTCAATAAAAATACTATAAAAAAAAAAAAAAAAAAAAATACTTACCGTTGCATTATAGAAAACATAACGCCGATCCTCCACCCGCATCTCCTGCCTTTTTTAGCATATGGATAACAAATGCGGCTTCCTCCAATCGTTGCGTGCCCCACAAGTTGGACGCCAAAGGGGCACACAGCGATTGGAGGAAGCCGCATTCGGAGGATAATGCTAGGAAAACACACTAACAGGAAATGAAACATTTTAATTTTGGATTACACAAACACTTACGTTTTGCACAATGTTTTTGTTAATACAACAGGAAATTAAAAAAAAATATATTTCATATGCGGTATTTCATATGTTTTGTACCATGTTTTGTTACAACAGGAAATTAAACATTTTTATAACATGTAACATTTTTATTTTTAAAAATTAAACATTTTTATTTTTCATATGTAGACCTTTCATATGTTTTCTACCAAGTTTTTTTTTCAAAGGGAATTTTGTGTGTGTGTGTTATTGGGTTCTTGGACAGACACGACTGTTATCCGACGGACATTTGTCTGTCGGATTATTTTAAAAGCACTTTGTGGGGGGTGGGACCCATGGTTCGGTTCCCAAAGGCAGTTGCGGCGCCCGAGGCTCTGATTTGAACAGAACTTTCTGGAGCGTATCTGCCCTCGGCCATTATTGCATGATTTGATTGGTCCATGTCTCTGTGAGGTCACTGGATGCACAACCAGTCAGATAAGATCATGCATTAACAGCTGAGGGCAGATACGCTCCAGAGAGTTCTGTTCTAATCAGAGGTTCGGGCGCCGCAACTGCCACTGGGAACCTAACCATAGGTCTCACCCCCCACAGCATGCTTTTAAAGGTTCTAGGACAGACCGGACTGTTATCAGACGGACATTTGTCTGCCAGATTATTATCTGTCGCTCATGCATTCTGTCTGAGAACCTTTGAAAGCACGTTGTGGGAGGTGGGACCCAAGGTTAGGTTTCCAGGGGCGGTTTTGGCGCCTGAGGCTCTGATTAGAACAGAACTCTCTGGAGTGTATCTGCCTTCGGCCGTTAATGCCTGATCTTATCTGATTGGTTGTGCATCCAGTGACCTCACAGAGACACGGACCAATCAGATCATGCATTAATGGCCGAGGGCAGATATAGGCTCCAGAGAGTTCTGTTCAAATCAGAGCCTCGGGCGCCCCAACCACCTCTGGGAACCGGTCCCACCCCCCACAACGTGCTTTCAAAGTTTCTCGGAAAGAATGCGTGTGCGACAGATAATAATCTGACAGACAAATGTCCGTCGGATAACAGTCCGGTCTGTCCTAGAACCTTTAAAAGCACGCTGTGGGGGGTGGGACCTATGGTTAGGTTCCCAGTGGCAGTTGTGGCGCCCCCGAGCCTCTGATTAGAACAGAACTCTCTGGAGCGTATCTGCCCTCGGCTGTTAATGCATTAACTTATCTGATTGGTTGTGCATCCAGTGTCTGTCCAAAAACGAACACAAACATTTTGAATTTTCTGTTGTAAAAAAACATGTTAGAAATGTTTAATTTTGAAAAATAAAAATGTTTTTATGAATAAAAATGTTTCATGTTGTTGTAAAAATGTTTAATTTCCTGTTGTTTTAACATTGTAAAAAAACATGAAAAATCCACATATGAAATATAAAAATGTTTAATTTCCTGTTGTAACAAAGACATTGTACAAAACATAAGCGTTTGTGTAATCCAAAATAACAATGTTTAATTTACTGTGTGTATTCCTAACATTACCCTCCTAGCATTAACCGGGTAAAGCCCAATGTATGATGTTATTGGTTTTATCCTGAAGCCTTTGGGTAATCCTAGGATTATCCAGGTAAAGCCCAAAAGTATAATCTTACATTGGGCTTTACCCACAGCCACTGGGTAATCCTAGGGTTACCCAGGTAATCCTAGTATTACCCAATTTCTGACTTTACCCATAACATATATATATATATATATATATATATATATATATATATATATATATATATATATATATATATATATATATATATATATATATATATATATATATACACACACACACAGTACTGTGCAAAAGTCTTAGGCCACCATTAGATTTGTTGTTTTAGCAAAGTTTTAATAACCATTCATATTTATTTTTCAGTCTCTTTCTTAAGATACAAAACAGAAAATACAGGAAATATGTACACAAAATATAAACTCCCCACAATTTTTAGAACAAAAAGTCAGTATTTAGTGAGACCTCCCTTGGCACTAAGCACATCTTGAACTCTTTTGGGGAGACTGTCCTGAAGTTTTCTGAGGTAATCTTCTGGTATATTATACCAGGCTTCTTTCAGCAGTTCCCAGAGTTATTCTTTAGATTTAGGTTGTCTTTTATTTCTGTCTCTGTCCTGGTGATCCTAAACTGCCTCTATAATAATCAGGTCTGGACTCTGTGGAGGTCAGTCCATGACTGTCAGTGTTTTATCAGCTGTTTGTCTCTCTAAATATGATTTCACTGCATTAGCAGTGTGCTTGGGATCGTTATGCTGAAAAATAAAACCATTCCCAATCAGGCTTTTTCCAGAAGGAATGGCATGATGAATTAAAACCTAGTATTCATGATCCTATCAATTTGGACAATATCGCCAACACCACTGGCGAAATAAAGAAATGAAGCCCCAAACTAGGACAGACCCTCAACTATTTCACTGAAGGCTGCAAGCACTCATTCTTCCATCTGTCTCCAACTCTTCTTCTCACATATTGTCGACGAATGGACCCAAAAATGTCAAACTTGAATTTGTCACTTCATAATACTCTTTTCCACTAATCTTCATTCCAATCTTTGTGAGCTTTAGCGTATCTTAGCCTTTTTACCATGTTCCCCTCCCGAAAAAGTGGTTTCTTTGCTGCTACCCTTCCTCAAAGACCATTCCTGATTAACTTCTTTGGCCTGTAGAAGGGGCAACTTGGCATCCCGATGAAGCTGCCAGATGTTGAGCCAGGTCCTTGCTGGACTTCTTTGGGTCTCTCAAAGAAGAAACTCTGAGAAACTTCTCATTAGAATTTGAAAGTTTTCTTAGCCTTCCAGTGCTTTTTCGTCCTTGCCCTCTCCTGATTCTTCAAATTTCTTTATAAACAGCTTGAATACGACATCTTGAGTATCCAGTTTGTTTGCTGACTTCCCTTTGAGAGTGGCCTTGCTGATGCAAAAGTATGATTTTATGTCTGTCAAATTCTTTGATCTTTGGCATTTTGAATGGAATGATGTGATTGGAAGTTGGTCTTATTAGCAAGCTTGCAATTAATTAAACTCATACCACATGTGTATGTAATGCTCAAGCATGTCTTGCAAAACCTGGTGTAATAGACTTTTTTCACAGCAGTCATTTTGACATGAAATAGTAGGACAAATACAGGTGTTAGCAATGCCATTAATTAGGATTCCATTTAGCTTTACTAGAGGCAGGTTCCTGCTATTGCTCAAGTGTAAGGGGAGGTCACACTAAATACTTGCCACTTTAGCCTATAGAAGCTGTTTTTTCTGGGATTTGTTTCTGTTATTTAATACTGCATACAAATATCCTGTATTTTCTAGTTGTATTCTAATAAAGAGACTGAGAAATAATTATATATGGTCATTATACAACAAATCTAATGGTGACCTAAGAGTTTTGCACAGTACTGTATATACAGTATATATATATATATATATATATATATACACACACATACACATATACTGTATATATATATATATATATATATATATATATATATATATATATATATATATATATATATATATATACATACACACACACACACACACACATACATACATACATACATACTTTGGTGCCCTTTCCACTCAAATACCTGAAAATAAATATTTTTTTAATTCAATATTAATATTTAATAATGTGTTTTACTGTGTATTTAGTGCAAATATTTTACAATAAATACACAGTAAAACACATTCTTAAATATTAATATTGAATATGTGTGTATATATATATATATATATATATATATATATATATATATATATATATAAATAACAAGAGTATTGCATTGAGCAATGCATGCAGTATTGCTTTAGACTTGATAAAGGAAGGAACTCTTCCGAAAGCTTGTCAACTTATAAATGTATGGTTAGTCCAATAAAAAAAAGTATCATTGCTCAATGCAATACTCTTGTTATTTTGATATCTAAATCTCTGGACTAACACGGCTACTCCAATCAACATATATATATATATATATATATATATATATATATATATATATATATATATATATAATAGCTGTTGCTCGTGTGGATTTTGTGATTTGTAAAAAATAGCGAAAAATGCGACCACTCACAACTACATTTTCCCTCACGTGTGTGCCCGTTCGGGTTGCACACTTGCTGACATGAACTTCTTGAGTTTTCTTTATTTTTAAAGGAGAATCTAAATACCAAATTTCATGTCTGTAACTTCATTAGTTTTTGAAATATAGGTATCCTCATAAATCAGCCCCTCCCCCCTTTTGACCCCCCTTAAGTGGATTTTGGGGAAATGGTAAAACACGTTTTTTTATGTATTTCTAAGTTGACAAGTAGAGTATTTCCTATTATAAAAAATTAAAAACAAGTACTTTAGAAAGATTATTTGAAAATACAGGCCCCAAAGTAGAAACTTAATGTAACAAAAGTGAATACACCTGTGGTCACTGACACACAAGTTAGATCACTGAATCAAAATTGAGTACACCTATGATTTCCATTCAGCCTAATTGCAAAAGGCATACGGCTAGATTACGAGTTTTGCGGTAAGGTAAAAAAGCAGCGTTAACAGGTCCTAACGCTGCTTTTTTATGCCCGCTGGTATTACAAGCCTTGCAGGTATAGTGGCACCGCATACGTGTTTGGCCTTACCGCAAACCGACTTACGTAAAGTTCGTAAACCCTTTTTTCTATGGGACTTCCATAGCGCCGGTATTACGAGTTTGTCCTGGGAGGCCAAAAAGTGAGCGGTACACCCTACCCCGTCAAGATTCCTAACGCATTTTAAAGTCAGTAGTTATGAGTTTTACACTACAAAGCTGTAGCATAAAACTCATAACTAAAGTGCTAAAAAGTACACTAACACCCATAAACTACCTATTAACCCCTAAACCGAGGCCCTCCCGCATCGCAAACACTATAATAAAATTTTTAACCCCTAATCTGCTGCTCCCAACATCGCCGCCACTATAATAAACATATTAACCCCTAAACCACCGCACTCCCGCCTCACAAACACTAGTTAAATATTATTAACCCCTAATCTGCCGCCCCTAACATCCCCGCCACCTACATAATACTTATTAACCCCTAATCTTCCGCTCCGGACATCGCCGCAACCTACATTATATTTATTAACCCCTAATCTGCTGCCCCCAACATCGCCACAACCTACATTATACTTATTAACCCCTAATCTTCCGCTCCGGACATCGCCGCAACCTACATTATATTTATTAATCCCTAATCTGTTGCCCCCAACATCACCGCCACCTACCTATACTTATTAACCCCTAATCTACCATCCCCAACATCGCCACCACTATTCTAAATTTATTAACCCTTTAAACCTAAATCTAACCCTAAGATCCCCTAACTTAAATATAATTTAAATAAATCTAAATACAATTACTATCATTAACTAAATTATTCCTACTTAAAACGAATACTTACCTATAAAATAAACCCTAAACTAGCTACAATATAAAGAATAGTTACATTGTATCTAGCTTAGGGTTTATTTTTATTTTACAGGCAAGTTTGTATTTATTTTAACTAGGTAGAATAGTTACCTAATAGTTATTAACTATTTAATAACTACCTAGCTAAAATAAATACAAATTTACCTATAAAATAAAACCTAACCTATGTTACAATAACACCTAACACTACACTACAATTAAATCAATTCCCTACATTAAATACAATTAAATAAATTAAATTAAATTAGCTAAATCACAAAAAAACACACACTAAATTACAGAAAATAAAAAAATTACAGATCTTAATCAGAATTAAGGTAGAAAAAATCCTATTGGCTGATCCAATCAGCCAATAGGATTGAACTTCAATCCTATTGGCTGATCCAATCAGCCAATAGGATTGAGCTCACATTCTATTGGCTGCTTGGAACATTTTTTTTTACCTTAATTCCGATTGGCTGATAGAATTCTATCAGCCAATTGGAATCTAAGGGACGCCATCTTGGATGAGGTCACTTAAAGAGATATTCATTCCGAAGAAGACGTCATTTGAAGAGGATGCTCCGCGCCGGATGTCTTGAAGATGCAGGATGTCTTGAAGGATGAAGATAGAAGATGTCGTCTGGATGAAGACTTCTGCCCGTCTTGAGGACTACTTCTGCCCATCTGGAGGACCACTTCTGCCGGCTTCGTTGAGGACATCTTGCCTCTTGGATGAAGACTTCTCCCGGTAAGTGAATCTTCGGGGGTTAGTGTTAGAATTTTTTAAGGGTGTATTGGGTGGGTTTATTTTTTAGGTTAGGGCTTTGGGCAGCAACAGAGCTAAATGCCCTTTTAAGGGCAATGCCCATCCAAATGCCCTTTTCAGGGCAATGGGGAGCTTAGGCTTTTTTTAGTTAGGCTTTTATTTGGGGGGTTGGTTATGTGGGTGGTGGGTTTTACTGTTGGGGGGGTTGTTTGTATTTTTTTTTACAGGTAAAAGAGCTGATTTCTTTGGGGCAATGCCCCGCAAAAGGCCCTTTTAAGGGCTATTGGCAGTTTAGTTTAGGCTAGGGTTTTGTTTGTTTTTTCGTGGGCTTTTTTTTATTTTGATAGGGCTCTTAGATTAGGTGTAATTAGTTTAAAGATCTGTAATTTGTTTTTTATTTTCTGTAATTTAGTGTTTTTTTTGTGATTTAGCTAATTTAATTTATTTAATTGTATTTAATGTAGGAAATTGATTTAATTGTAGTGTTAGGTGTTATTGTAACATAGGTTAGGTTTTATTTTACAGGTAAATTTGTATTTATTTTAGCTAGGTAGTTATTAAATAGTTAATAACTATTTAATAACTATTCTACCAAGTTAAAATAAATACAAACTTACCTTTAAAATAAAAATAAACCCTAAGCTAGATACAATGTAACTATTAGTTATATTGTAGCTATCTTAGGGTTTATTTTATAGGTAAGTATTTAGTTTTAAATAGGAATAATTTTGTTAATGATAGGAATTTTATTTAGATTTATTTAAATTAAATTTTGAATCATTTGACATTTAAGTGATATTGCAGTGGGATGTACTCACTTCTGTTGTATACTGTAGGTATCCTCATAAATCAGCCTCCCCTTTTCGACCCCCCTTAAGTGGATTTTCGGGGAAATGTTAAAACACGTATTTCTTTATTTTTAAAGGAGAATCTAAATAGCAATTTTCACTTCTGCAACATCTTTGTTTTTTGAGATATAGGTATCCACATAAATAAGCCCCCCCTTTTGACACCCCTTAAGTGAATTTTGGGGAAATGGAAAAACATGTGTTTCTTTATTTTTCAAGGAGAATCTAAATACCAATTTTTCCCGTCTGTAACATCTTTTGTTTTTGATATAGGTATCCTTATAAATCAGCCGCCCCCTTTTGACCCCCCTTAAGTGGATTTTTGGGAAATAGTAAAACATGTTCTTTTTTTTTTTTTCTCTCTCTTTCCTTTCTGATGCTGCCTCCACTTGCTTAGGCTAGAGATAGATGAGAAATAATATTACATTTCTCTCTTGGAATGTGGGTGGCTTTTCCTCCCCAGCCAAGAGAAAAAAAATGATTTACCACCTTAAAAGCCACAAACCTGATGTGGTTTTCTTACAAGAGACACATTTGAGTCTCCAAGAAGCTGAGAAACGAAGAATAGGTTGGGTTGGCAAGGTAATAGCGGCACCTTCAATAAATAGGAAAAGGGGTGTGGCATGTATTTTTAATAAAAAGCTTGATTTCCGATTGATATCACAAGAGGGAAGATATCTTAGAAATAGATATAAATGAGTTGTGCTATACGCTTTGCACTTTATATGCGCCCAATGAATGTCAACCAGAATTTTGGAACAGATTATTTGCAAAATTAATTAATTTAATATATTCACAACTGATCATTGGAGTGTATTTGTTCCTCAACTGGATAGACTGAAAACTAATAGATCAGCTAGATCTAAAAAAGAAGCACAAATATTATTTAATTTTGTTAAAGGTCTTAAATTAAAAGATATATGGCGAGTACAACATCCTGATTCAAGGCTTTTTACTTGTGAATCTAAAACCCACCATACCCTCTCAAGAACAGATATGTTCTTGGTGAGTGAAGGATTATTACGATTAGAAATTAACACGGATATCCATGATAAAATTTTATCAGATCATGCGATTATTGCACTTTCTATCCAATTGGGGAACAAATGGGAAGATCAAGTGGAAAAGTTCTTTTCCCTTCATTTATGGTGTCCAATGTCGATTTTAGAAATTGGATGATTCAAAAATGGAGGGACTATGTCTCTTTTAATAAAGAATATTTGACTAAAATTGAAATATTCTGGGAGGCGGCAAAGGCATATCTTAGAGGGGAAATAAAAGCATATATGGTTAACAGGAAAAGAAAGCTCAGATATAGGGAACTACAATTCACGAATCAACTTAAAAATAAATATATACGATGTATAGAAAACTCAAATAGAGAGAACTAGAATAGCTATCAGAACGCAAGAGGAAATAAAAAAAGAAAGCAGTCTTCGGTAGGTTCTCCCCAAAAACTGCTAAAATGTTAGCTAACCTTTCTAGATCTATGAAAAAGAACAATTATATTGGAACAATTGTACATGAGGGAAAAAAATATACCTCCCAAAACGAGATAAATAGATCACGGTAGAAGAAACTCTACAGGCAATCAAGGAAATAGCCACGGGTAAAGTGCTAGGCCCTGATCAACTACCAGCTGAATTTTACAAGATTCTTTCAGATTCAGTGGCCACTACATTAACTAAACTGTTTAATCTATATTTCCTAGATCAACATAAACCCTCTAAAAAGTTCTCTGCCTCAAATATTACACTCATACTCAAGAAAGACAAGGACCCTAATCTAATAGACTCATACAGGCCCATCTTACTATTAAACAACGACTACAACATTTTAGCAAACATAATAGCTAAATGTCTAAAAAGTGTTATCGGAGATATTATACACCCAGACCAAACGGGCTTTATGCCCGGTAGAACAGCTCAAAAAAATATAAGGAAGGCAATGACATTAATTGAACATGTAGTGGCTATGCACAGGATGAAGTCAAAACCAACGGTGGATGCCGAAAAGGCTTTTGACTCCGTCCTGTGGGATCATCTATTTACAGAGTTGAGAAACTTTGGCTTCTCAGGACATTTTTTTAGCTTTATACAGTTAATATATCAAAACCCTGTCTCCTTTCTTAGTGTAAATAATTGTCTCTCGCCAGCTATAATCCTATATAAAGGAACAAGACAAGGGTGTCTAATATCCCCACTCCTATTTAACATTGCGCTAGAACCTTTAGCGGTAAAATGCTGTGATAGACTAAAAGGTATAAATATAGGTAACTACAACTCTATATTGTCACTATATGCAGATGACATCTTATTTTACATAAGGAACTCTAAAAAGAATATCCCTATATTTTTGAATATTATAACTGAGTTCAGTAAGTTTGCAGGATATAAGGTCAATCTTTCTAAATCAGAGATACTCTGGATAATTAAAAATAAGGAAAGTCTTATAGCAAACCCTTTTAAAATGACTGAAAGATATATTAAATATCTGGGAATCATTATCTCCAAAAATCCAGAAGAATGGTATGATAGTAATTATATACCTATGTGGCAAAAATGCTTTGCTAACCTGCAAAGATGGAGTAAACTACCCTTGATGTTGTCAGCAAAAATAGCTTTAATAAAGATGCGACTATTTCCAAAAATCCTATTCCTACTACAGAATATTCCGATGTTCTTAAAAAAATTAGATATCCAAAAATGTAATTCTAATTGCTTGTTTCCTTTGGGCTTCATTAAAACCATGTATATCTCTATCAAGACTAATGCACGCTAATGACAAGGGCGGATTCGCTCTCCCTAATATTAAAAATTATAATATGGCATGTTTGGCAAAAATTGCTATGGATTGGCTAACTGAATCCAACCATGTTACAAACTATAAAATAGAAGAAGCCATAATTGCTCCATACTCCCTCAAAGCCATACTTCACATAAGCCTACCTAAAAACACTAGAAATTTTACCCTAAAATATACCATTTATAATATTATATTAGCATGGAATAAGGTCTGCAAGCTCTTGGAGGTAAATCATAGAATCCCGACCTTGAAACTGGACATGCCTCCTCGGCTTTTAGAACATGGTCCATAAACAATTTGAATTCACTTATGCAGTTACTAGATTCAACAACCAAACACATTAGAACATTTGAGGTTTTGTCTCAAGAATATAACCTAGACAAGAGGTCTTTTTTTGCTTATTTACAAACTATACATATTATATACAGGGAGTGCAGAATTATTAGGCAAATGAGTATTTTGACCACATCATCCTCTTTATGCATGTTGTCTTACTCCAAGCTGTATAGGCTCAAAAGCCTACTACCAATTAAGCATATTAGGTGATGTGCATCTCTGTAATGAGAAGGGGTGTGGTCTAATGACATCAACACCCTATATCAGGTGTGCATAATTATTAGGCAACTTCCTTTCCTTTGGCAAAATGGGTCAAAAGAAGGACTTGACAGGCTCAGAAAAGTCAAAAATAGTGAGATATCTTGCAGAGGGATGCAGCACTCTTAAAATTGCAAAGCTTCTGAAGCGTGATCATCGAACAATCAAGCGTTTCATTCAAAATAGTCAACAGGGTCGCAAGAAGCGTGTGGAAAAACCAAGGCGCAAAATAACTGCCCATGAACTGAGAAAAGTCAAGCGTGCAGCTGCCAAGATGCCACTTGCCACCAGTTTGGCCATATTTCAGAGCTGCAACATCACTCGAGTGCCCAAAAGCACAAGGTGTGCAATACTCAGAGACATGGCCAAGGTAAGAAAGGCTGAAAGACGACCACCACTGAACAAGACACACAAGCTGAAACGTCAAGACTGGGCCAAGAAATATCTCAAGACTGATTTTTCTAAGGTTTTATGGACTGATGAAATGAGAGTGAGTCTTGATGGGCCAGATGGATGGGCCCGTGGCTGGATTGGTAAAGGGCAGAGAGCTCCAGTCCGACTCAGACGCCAGCAAGGTGGAGGTGGAGTACTGGTTTGGGCTGGTATCATCAAAGATGAGCTTGTGGGGCCTTTTCGGGTTGAAGATGGAGTCAAGCTCAACTCCCAGTCCTACTGCCAGTTTCTGGAAGACACCTTCTTCAAGCAGTGGTACAGGAAGAAGTCTGCATCCTTCAAGAAAAACATGATTTTCATGCAGGACAATGCTCCATCACACGCGTCCAAGTACTCCACAGCGTGGCTGGCAAGAAAGGGTATAAAAGAAGAAAATCTAATGACATGGCCTCCTTGTTCACCTGATCTGAACCCCATTGAGAACCTGTGGTCCATCATCAAATGTGAGATTTACAAGGAGGGAAAACAGTACACCTCTCTGAACAGTGTCTGGGAGGCTGTGGTTGCTGCTGCACGCAATGTTGATGGTGAACAGATCAAAACACTGACAGAATCCATGGATGGCAGGCTTTTGAATGTCCTTGCAAAGAAAGGTGGCTATATTGGTCACTGATTTGTTTTTGTTTTGTTTTTGAATGTCAGAAATGTATATTTGTGAATGTTGAGATGTTATATTGGTTTCACTGGTAAAAATAAATAATTGAAATGGGTATATATTTGTTTTTTGTTAAGTTGCCTAATAATTATGCACAGTAATAGTCACCTGCACACACAGATATCCCCCTAAAATAGCTATAACTAAAAACAAACTAAAAACTACTTCCAAAACTATTCAGCTTTGATATTAATGAGTTTTTTGGGTTTATTGAGAACATGGTTGTTGTTCAATAATAAAATTAATCCTCAAAAATACAACTTGCCTAATAATTCTGCACTCCCTGTATAGTCAGAAATTTAATGAAGGTAGCACATGGATGCTGGGGCCACTTGATGCAATTATTAATGGATATCACATTGGTAACCATGCACTAACAAACATATATAGAACTCTAGCTATTAAAGAAGCAGATAGTAAAGTGGAGAAGCTTTATCTCCTATGGAAGCAAGATATCCCAGGAATTAACCTGGAATCTTTTCAAAAAAGCTTTAGTAGAGTTACAAAGTACTCATCCAATATAGCGATAAGAGAAACACATTATAAACTTCTGAACAGAGCATATCTCTCACCAAAGAGAATTGGAAAATGGAATCCCCAGGATATGGCCTGCTATAGATGCAATTTTCCATCAGCAGATCTATATCACGTTTTATGTCTGCCATAAAATACAAAAACTATGGAAGCAAATAGAATATTGGCTAAATAGATTTTTGCCCGGTATGTTAATATTCTTTTTCCTATCCCTAGAAGATAAGATTCAAAATAAACTACTGATTAATACTGCAATATTGTTAACGAGACAGATGATATTGAGAGCCTGGAAAGATAAGCAGGCTCCTAGTATCACCTCTTTTGTGCATAATATAAGATATCAAATGATATTGGATCAACATGATCCCCTGATCTTTGAAGAAAATAAGTTAAAAATGTTTATGGCAAAATGGGCCAAAGTAATTCTTGACCAGACAAGAGAAGCCCAATTACAGCTTTTAGGTTATTTTTGTAAGTCACCAATCTTCTTGCAATTGATATTAACAGATACATATCCTGCATATTGGAGACAGCATCTTTATTAATTAATTAATTTCTTTCTTTTTTTTTGTACCCTCCCTCCCCTTGTAAGTTTTGTCTTATATAAAGACAGGTCTAGGTTAGAGGCATTACAGGAATACAAAATTGTTTATACAGGTCACTGTTTGCTCAGAGAGTTACCTATTGAATTCAATATAGTGATAATTCGAGTAATATCTAAGGTTATAATAGGTTTTCACTGTTTGTTTACTATTTCTCTGATAAAGTGACGCTTTGTTTTCTTAAGTGTATCATTCTTATTGTTAAAAATGATCAAATGTTATTTGTAATAGCATACATGATTGATTTATATTTGAAATATTTCTGTATCAATATGAAACCTATAAAAAAATTATAAAAAAAACATTAAAAAAAAACCATAAAAAAAAAACCATGTTTCTTTATTTTTGCAAGGAGAATCTAAATACCAATGTTCACGTCTGCAACATCGTCGGTTTTTGAGATATAGGTATTCTCATAATAAAATTCATCCCCCCTTTTCACCCCCTTAGGGACATAATTTCCAAAAATCCTTCCTTAGTGGGTGCCTACGTCATAAAAACAACGTACTTTACAAATTTCCCATTCCTAGGTTAAATGGTTTGGGCTGGGTGTTGATGAGTCAGTCAGTCATTCATTCAGGACTTCTTATTATATATATATATATATATATATATATATATATATATATATATATATATATATATATAAATACCGTCCGCTGTACCGTGTTACCCTCCTAGGGATAGCTGCCTGGGTGCAGAGATGAATTAGATATTCCTTGCAAATGACTGCACTCTCAGGTCTTTTTCAAGGTGAAAAAACAAAGCTTTCTTTAATGTAACGTTTTCAGGGATATCTTCCCCTTCATCAGCATAGCTTTGTTTTTTCACCTTGAAAAAGACCTGAGAGTGCAGTCATTTGCAAGGAATATATATATATGTATATGTGTCGGTAATGTCGGTTTGAGTACGGGGAAAACCCCGAAACGAAATATATATATATATATATATATATACACACACACAGTGGATATAAAAAGTCTACACACCCCTTTTAAAATAGCAGGTTTCTGTGATGTAAAAATATGAGACAAAGATAAATCATTTCAGAAGTTTTTCCACCTTTAATGTGACCTATAAACTATGCAACTCAATTGAAAAACAAACTGAAATCTTTTAGGTGAAGGTAGGTAAAAATAAAAAAATAAAATAATATGGTTGCTAATACTTTGTTGAAGCAACTTTTGATTTTATTACAGCACTCAATCTTTTTGGGTATGAGTCTATCAGCATGGCACATCTTGACTTGGCAAGATTTGCCCACTCTTCTTTGCAAAAACACTCTAACTCTGTCAGAATGCGAGGGCATCTCCTGTGCACAGCCCTCTTCAGATCACCCCACAGATTTTCGATTGGATTCAGGTCTGGGCTCCGGCTGGGCCATTCCAAAACTTTATTTATTTAAATATATTTTTATTGAGACTTTCAGGAAATAAATACAAACCAATACAACAATATGAGTCTACATGGGTATGAATACATGAATTAGAATGAAGAGTAAATCTTAAACAGCGATGCGAAAATTATGATCTTTTAGTAAACTTATAGATAATTTTATAGATGCGAGTGAGTACAAAAAGTGAGATTACTCGTAAGTGAGTGAATCATCTCTATTTTATATAATCTAGAGGATTACTAGAATAGGTTTATATAGTTATATCTATGTTTTATGAGGAGTTGGACCAAAAAGTCCACTCCTTGTTATCTGAAGTGATTATTGAGCATTGATATAGTTCTGTACTAGAAAATATATATTCGGGATCAAAGAGGTGTGTCAGTCCGGAGGTAGGAGGGGGAGAGGAGGGAAGGGAGGGGTTAAAAGTTAAAGGGGGGAACCCTACCTCTGGATACTGGGAAATCAAAAAGACTGAATGCATCTCTTTGCTTGATCGAAGAACCTATATGGATGGGGAGATATAACTAGTAAAAATAATGTGGGAGAGGTGAAGGAATGCAGCGGGCAAGAGCCGCTTAGATTGAAGGAAAATGTGTAAAGAACCCGTAATGGGGGGGCGGAGCTATAGCGGGCAAACCCAAAAGAAAAAAATGTCTATTTTAGAGGGAAGTAGTCTACCTGGCAAACACTTGAGTTGTCTGTGTGGAGTATGAGGAGAGGGAGCGGGGGGGGGGGGTAAATAGGGTGCTACCCTCCAGGATGATTTTAAGGTGATATGAGGTTAAGGAAATTGCGAGAGTGGGTCTTTTCCAAAAGAGAGCTTATATTAATTGTGATAAATGTGGGGTTATAGAAGGGACTCTTCAGATAGGTATAATGAACTAAGGGCGTAGGAGGAAAGATCAAGTGGCCATTCCAAAACTTTAATCTTCTTCGGGTGAAGCCATTCCTTTGTTGATTTGGATGTATGCTTTGGGTCGTTGTCATGCTGAAAGATGAAGTTCCTCTTCATGTTCAGCTTTCTAGAAGAAGCCTGAAAGTTTTGTGCCAATATTGACTGGTATTTGGAACTGTTCATAATTCCCTCTACCTTGAATAAGGCCCCAGTTCCAGCTGAAGAAAAACAGCCCCAAAGCACGATGCTGCCACCATCATGCTTCACTGTGGGTATGGTGTTCTTTTGGTGATGTGCAGTGTTGTTTTTGCACCAAACATATCTTTTGGAATTATTGCCAAAAAGTTCAACCTTGGTTTCATCAGACCATAACACCATAACACCTTTTCTCACATGCTTTTGGGAGACTTCAGATGTGTTTTTGCTCAATTTAGCTGGGCTTGGATGTTTTTCTTCGTAAGAAAAGGCTTCTGTCTTGCCGTCTACCCCAAAGCCCAAACATATGAAGAATACGGGAGATTCTTGTCACATGTACTACACAGCCAGTACTTGCCAGATATTCCTGCAGCTCCTTTAATGTTGCTGTAGCCCTCTTGATAGCCTCCCAGACCAGTTTTCTTCTCGTTTTTTCATCAATTTTGGAGGAACATCCAGTTCTTGGTAATGTCACTGTTGTGCAATATGTTCTCCACTTAATGATGACTGTCTTCACTGTGTTCCATGGTATATATAATGCCTTGGAAATTCTTTTGTACCCTTCCCATGACTGATACCTTTTAACAATGAGATCCCTCTAATGCTTTGGAAGCTCTCTGCGGACCATGGCTTTTGTGTAGGACGCGACTAAGAAAATGTCAGGAAAGACCTACTAGAACAGCTGAACTTTATTCAGGGTTAATCAGAGGCACTTTAAATTATGGCAGGTGTGTGATGACTCTTATTTAACATGGTTTTGAATGTGATTCCTTAATTCTGAACACAGCTACATCCTCAGTTATAAGAGGGTGTGCACACTTATGCAACCACATTATTTTAGTTTTTTTTGTTTACTTCCCTCCACCTTAAAGATTTCAGTTTGTTTTTCAATTGAGTTGTGTAGTTTATAGGTCACATTAAAGGTGGAAAAACTTCTGAAATTATTTATCTTTGTCTATTATTTTTACATCACAGAAACCTGGCTCCAAAGTGCATATATATATATATATATATATATATATATATATATGTGGATACGTGAGTATATTTGTATTTTATATCCGGCTTCTCCCAGTCGATGGGTGCCCCACATGGCGTCCAGCTCATGGGGCAAGCAAAGATTGGATAAAGCCGGATTCGTCATCGCTCAGATAGATGAAGAATGAGATTGTGGGCGGAGGAACGGCGGTATGTTTACCTTCACAAAATATCTTACCAATAAAGCGTATTAGAAAAATGTAATTAATGAAAGTGCCCCTGTTTTGCAGACTATTTGTATATACTGTGCAGTAATTAAAGAAACTTTACAATCACTTTAAGTCAAAATATTCAGAACGGCAAATGTTACTTACCTCCAGAGGACGTAACAGAATGTCTTTATAGAGCCTTATACGTTCATCTGCATTTTCAGGAAAATCTTCCGGCCTGATCACAAGATGTTGTAAAACTTCTTTAATATCTTGTTTATCTTCTTCCTTTAAATATAAGTTGTATTACAAAATAAAAAACTCATGGCAATCTAGTTTCCAAAAATTCTTGTCACACCTGAACAATTAAGGACCTTGTTGAGGCTTAAAACACTGTTTGCATTGTTCATACCCAATGGGAAGAAGATAAAGGTTCCTTTTTCTATAGATGTTACAGAGCAAAATAAAAGGCACATATTATACAAGTGATTGCAATTTCTATGTCAATCACCTGTTTTCTAATAGGGTATGAGCTCCTCATTTGAAATGAGTAATCATCTCTCTCTCATGTGAGGGGTATTGTGTTTGTGTGTTATATGCTGTCTTTAGGAGATAGGTTTTTTTTGAGCTACAGCCCGTACACAGTAAATACATTACGCAATTACATACTGACGACAGGGGTATGGGATGCAACATTGTAAAGATGAGGTTCTCCTGTTTCCAAACAGGGATCTCATATGCCTCTGTATTTTATGGGGAAATGGGGGCTCTAAAAGTTACCCCTCTACAAACGCTGCACAGTTGTGCACCATAACCACAATGATCATGTGAAAATTAGAGGGGGGTTGCCCCCTCATTTAAAAGAGAGAAAGTCCCTTTTCATGTGAGGTGGTGTAAAACCCTTTAAATAAAACCAAAGAGAATGATATGGGTTCTGCAGTAGCCCCCTTTAGCACCATTCCATTTACCTGGTTTACAGTGGGACGGGTGTTCACTCTTTTAATGGTGATCAGCAGAAACTTAGGGGAACAAGCACTCTATCCCTCTAATCTAATCTCCTTCCCCATTAGGCTATGGGGAAGGAGATTTGATTCTCCTTCCCTGGATGAATTGCAAAAGATCCTCAGGAGCCACATCACAAGAAGGACCCCCAAGGAGGGCACCATCATTTTAACATGCACTTGTGTATAATTATGTGTGCGTTTACGACTGTTTAATGTCATCACCATATCTTAATAAATACACATGGCTAATATAGTGAAATATAGATGATAGAATTTAACAGTACCTCTTCTTCCATTTCTTCTTCCTCCTCTTCCTCTTCTTCATCTCTCTGTAGATTCTTCTTTTGTTCCTTCACAGCAAGATTCCAGTCTTCATGTTGATAAATATGCCCCGTTTCAGGATCTTGCTTCTGTCCAGAAAGTCTTTTGCATAAATCTTTATCTGGACACTTTTACAAAAACAGAAAATAAAAGTGTTCATATTGGCAACATGGATATCAAGTTTCTATATGTAATATATTGGCAGGCTTGGCAAAATAATTAACAGAATAAAATACACAGTTATAAAGTTTGTTATATTGAGAAGGTTGACACTAATTTTAATATCATGCTAAGGCAACTTGTCAATACTCTGTTGAGTCTGATTGTTCTAATAAGCACTATTTGTTATTAAAAGTGTTTTAGAACAATTTAAAGGGACATGAAAGTGCAAATAGAAAATGCTCTAATGAGTTAAAGCATTTAAAGGGACATTCCAGACAAAATTGGAAACCACATGGATGCATTTTAGGTTTGAATAGAAGCATTTGTGTAATATACATGTATTAGCAAAAATGCTTCTAATGAAAGCCTTAGCTGTTTCAAAGGTGTATTTAAGTATGCACCATGCACCAGCATTTTAAACACAGCACTTGCTCAGACATCCTAAGGTGCTTGTACCATCTGGTAATGACCCAATTTGTTAATTGCTGACATGATACAAGCTCCACTGGTGCTCTGAGCAGCTGCAGTATTTAAAATGCTGGCACACTGAGAATATCTAGTTATGCTTCACATGCGCGTGCAGAGAAAAATGTTAACACTAAGACAGTGAAAACTTTTACTAGAAGCATTTTTGCCAATACATGTATATAGCTAATATGTTCATAATTAAATATGTAATTCATCTATGTGCATTTAAATTTGAACCGGAATGTCTCTTTAAATACAGCACTATTGCTTGCATAGAACTATGTGTTTAACCTCTGCCAAGGGGATAAACACATTGGGCTAGATTACAAATGGCGCAATAATGTTAGTGCGGGACACGATGAGCAATATTGCAAACGCACTTACTAGCCAGAATATTACAAGTTGAAAGTAAAATGGTGTGCTCAAGTGCAAACAAAATTTGCGCTCACCGGATTAGCGTGGCTAAAGACCTAGCATAAAGTAGAAGGGTTAAAAAAAAATGTTCAATAAATATACATTTAAATAAATGATTACACTCATATATAGGCCTTCTAAAAATGTTTTCATATAAATATTAATACAAAGGTTTTGTTAGGGTTAAAAGGATATGGTATATGGCAATGTATTTGACTGGAAAGGGCTATAAAGTATATACATATATATATATATATATATATATATATATATATATATATATATATATATATGTCTAAATATGTGTATGTGAGTATATATATATGTGTATATATGTACTGTATATGCTTGTGTATTTATGTGCTTATATGTGTAAATATGTGTATATACACTCTCTCTCTCTCTCTCTCTCTCTCTCTCTCTCTCTCTCTCTCTCTCTCTCTCTCTCTCTCTCTCTCTCTCTCTCTCTCTCTCTCTCTCTCTCTCTATATATATATATATATATATATATATATACACACACACTGTACATACACACACACTTTTGAGCCCATTCCAGTTAAATAACCTGAAAACTTGAACATTCTCAGTGATTATATGTATACCTGGTCTGCAGTGGGCAGGACACAGATTTACATTTAATATGTGATATCCCATACAGATAACTGGACTTGCAGGAAACATGAAAAAAGGCAAATCATGGCTGCAACATCTATCAATTGTGTTTAGCAATTGTTTTCCATAAATGTTTGTTTCTATTTCATATTCATATTGTCGTTATTGTCAGTTTCAGCATAGTCATAATCATTGAGCAAACATGCCCACCATGCCTATATACAAATAACACCTATGTTGTTTACCAGTTATCAGGATGGATTTTGATTACAATAGGTTAATCTCACACATGTCAAGACAACTGTAATGTAACCTTAAAGGGACACTGAACCCAAATTTTTTCTTTCATGATTCAGATAGAGCATGAAATTTTAAGCAATTTTCTAATTTACTCCTATTATCAAATTTTCTTCATTCTCTTGGTATCTTTATGTGAAATGCAAGAATGTAAGTTTAGATGCCGGCCCATTTTTGGTGAACAACCTGGGTTGTTTTTGCTGATTGGTGTATAAATTCATCCACCAATAAAAAAGTGCTGTTCAGAGGTCTGAATAAAAAAAAGCTTAGATGCCTTCTTTTTCAAATAAAGATAGCAAGAGAACAAAGAACATTTGTTAATATGAGTAAATTAGAAAGTTGCTTAAAATTGCTTGCTCTATCTGAATCACGAAAGAAAAAAATTGGGTTCAGTGCCCCTTTAAGAGGTGTGAAAGGGCCATAGTATATGTCAGTTTCGGTTAACTTCCCTGGTTTGGTTGGATCCTGATAACAAGCACTTACAACTGAAAAAATGTTTTAAAGGCACATAAAACAGGTTGAGATCTGTGCATATCCTAAAAGGGCTAGTTAATTAAAAATAGTTTGCATAAAAAAATTGTTTAAAAATTGCTGGTATTTTAAAATAATAAGCAAAATGAATTACATAGCTAAGCTGTCTGGAGCAGTCTACTCCACCCCCTTATCAGTGTTTAGACACAAGCATTGTATTTCAACTGAGTTCACAGCTTCTAGGCATGCTCCATCAGATAATTCCTCTTCACTCTTGCATTCTATCAAAATAACAATTGATATAGATACAGCCATAGAAGGAGATGTGTGTGTTGGGAGTTAGAGCTTTATAATTCAGAAACTAAAAAGAAAGAGTTAATGGCGAGGCACATAAGTATAAATTTGCAGCTAAAGTAATTAAAGTACATATTTTTATATTTTGTCTCTATCCCAACTTGTTTTATGTCCCTTTAAGGAACTTTTCTAGTGAAAACTCGTTTGAGGCTGTGGGTTGTAAGATTGTGATTACAGGTAGCCCTCAGTTTACGCCGGGGTTAGGTTCCAGAAGGAATGGTTGTAAATCGAAATCGTTGTAAATTGAAACCCAGTTTATAATGTAAGTCAATGGGAAGTGAGGGAGATAGGTTCCAGGCCCCTCTCAAAATTGTCATAAGTAACACCTAATACATTATTTTTAAAGCTTTGAAATGAAGACTTTAAATGCTAAACAGCACATATAAACCTTATAAAATAATCACACAACACAGAATATATAATTAAACTAAGTTAAATGAACAAAAACATTTGCTAAACAGCATTATAAACCTAATACATTAATCACACAACACAGACTTCACTTGCATTTTTCTGCAAACAGTTCTTTCTATGCATTCCAATCTGGACTGATTTATAGACAGGAAGATCCTGTTCCTTTGAAATCTGCTCGATAGCTCAGGTCTGGTTAAACTGATTAATTTCAGCTTGCTTGGCTTTGCTGCAACACAAGCGGACAGCTCCACCTAATGTCTATTTTAATAAATGCACTGCTTCTCAATGCTTTTCAATAACAGTCACATGACTGGAAAAAAAGGTTGTTATTCTGAAACGGTGTAAATTGAACCGTTGTAAAACGAGGGCCACCTGTACTTGAAAAACACAATTCCCATATTGTCTGAAAGCAAAATGGAGTTATTGGGAGCCAATATTAGAATGATTAAAATCAATGTCATAGTTATATTCAAGCAATAATACAATACTCTAGCACATTAGGACATTCTGGGGTCAATCACAATCTTATGGAATTATTATTCTTCATATTTCACCATCACCATTTCAGTCTATGGGATTTTTTTTAAAGATAAAATATTTGATAAGCTTTTTTTTTACAGGATTGTAATTAACCCCTTTATTATTGCTTCATTATGCTGATATTATTGTGTGGAAATTCCAAGTGCCTGTTTCATGAATGTATTATTTGGTCTTAAAGCATAACCTCTAAATCCCACAATCCCCTAATATCATTACATTTTTAACATTAAAAGGATACTGAACCCATTTTTTTTCTTTCATGATTAAGATAGAGTATGCAATTTTAAGCAGCTTACTCCTATTTTAAATTTTTCTTTATTGTCTTGGTATCTTTATTTGGGTTCAGTATATTTAATACCACAGTGTTGCATAAATATCCAGCAGTAGAAATGAAAGTAAAACTCAGTTTAGTTACCTTTATATTAATTATAACATCAGGCTGCAACTTAAAGC
Source organism: Bombina bombina (assembly GCF_027579735.1). Taxonomy (NCBI): domain Eukaryota; kingdom Metazoa; phylum Chordata; class Amphibia; order Anura; family Bombinatoridae; genus Bombina; species Bombina bombina. Next base: position 685,871,514 of record NC_069502.1, read on the forward strand.
TTTTAATTAATGCTATCTGTTCTGGAATCTTTGCATATTCTTCAGAAAGTGAAGGAAATCCACAAAGTACATAGCCTGAAAAAGAAAGGGACCCTTTAAAATCAAATCACAATTTTTGGTGAGACAAATTATTTTCAGTCTGCTAAAAAAAGAAAAAAAAAAAAAAAAAAAAAAAAAAGAATCTTTAATGTCATGCAGTAGCTATTCAATAGCAGGCTTAGATTTGACCCCATATCTACAGCCCACAAGACTCTCGGATTAATAATAAAATATAAGAACAATGTTCTCCTGGAAAAATATATGTCACACAAAAGCTTTTATAGAATAAGGGTTGACGTATTCTGTTAAATGCAGTAAGTAGATAAGTGTTAAGAAATGATGTGATGTAACTGGCATACTGTCCTTTATGGCAGGTAGTATTCAGACAACTATAAATATACACTAACGTATTAGACTTTAGCATAAGCACTTACATCATTTTACAATAACATACTAGGTAGAGGTTATGACAGCTCACTGGGGTAAAATTTAGATATATAACTTGCACTCTTCAACAACAGGCTCAGGCATATTAGTCATATTACGTTATAGTGTACGTATATAAGAGTGAAGGTCAATCTTTCTCAGGACTGAATTCTGAATGTGATTTCGCTCGAGAGGAGTCACACACTTTGATGTGTCCCCAATCGGTTAAACTGATGAGAGAAATAATCTTTACTTAATCATTTGACCCCTAATTCCAGACATATTGCAATAGGGCACTGCTTTTCAAGAACATCACACTATCTGGTCTCATAAAACAGTTTCTTAGATGTTTGAGCATTGCAAAAATAAAAATCTCTGTGGTATGAAAGGCATCTTTGAGTTATAATTTATTTTAGGGACTAAAATTGAACCCCAAATAAGATCATAATTTCCACTAATGTAAATATGCACAAAAGCATAAACCAGATAGTGTAATGTTCTAGCAATGAAAACAACAGCCAACACCACACCCAGCCCTTCAAGGTTTTCTTTGTGGCCCTAAGCAATACTGAGAAAAAAATAACAGGACTAGATTACAAGTGGAGGAGTATTTTGTGCTTCTGCTAGAGAGCTAACTCTGCTAGAATTAAGCTTTTTGCGCTAGTCGGGTTGCGCTTGTATTATGAGTTGCAAGTAAACTGCTTTCGCTCTAGTGGTAAACCGACTAGTGCAAAAAGCCGAAATTAGAGTATCGTATGCGCATTCACATATTCCACCATAGAAGTCAATAGAGAAAAAAAGTGGAAAAAAACCTAAAACCAAACTCTAGTGCAAACCCGATCCCATATTCTAATTTGTGCTAACCCCATATGAAAATAGGAATATTTTATATTCCAATGTTCTGCACATAAATTAATATGTTCTATATATTTCTACATATATCTGACAAATATATATTTATATGATTGTATATAGATATAGATAAATACACAGAACACTGGGATGTGAAATATTTACAGTAAATACATTGTTAAAACCATTATTAAAGGGCCATAATACCCAAATGTTTAAACACTTGAAAGTGATGCAGCATAGCTGTAAAAAGCTGAACATCTCTATGTAAAAAAGAAAGATATTTTACCTCAAAAGTTCCTCAGTAACCACATCCCATTGTAAAGGATTTCTAAGCAGCATTTTAGTGTGTCTGTCCTAGGACAGTTTAGGGGATGAGCCTTGTGCACTCTCATATTATTTCCCTATTCAGCTTACTATGAAATCTCATGAGAGTTACGTCAAATCTCATGAGATCACAGTAAAAGAGTTGATGACCTCAGCACTGCTGATGCTGATTGGCTGCTGTTCATTTCTTCAATTTTTTTTTTTTTTTTTTTAACCTGCAGCTGGGAGCAACTGAGTATAACTTTTTACACATAACTTACTCTGCTGAGCTGAGGAGATTGTGAGGTAAAATATCTTCCTTTTTTACATAGAGATGCTCAGGTGATATTTTCCTGTCAGCTTTTTACAGTTATACTGCATCAGTTTCAAGTGATTTAGCATATGAGTATTATGTCCCTTTAAATATAAATATTACATAAATATGTTTTTACGTTTTCATCTATTTAACGGCAATGGGCTCTAATGCACTTGTAATCTAGCCCTAAATGTGGGTATTTGTACAAAATAAAATGTTATATGTAACTTTTAGCTAAAAAACAGAATTTATGTTTACCTGATAAATTTCTTTCTCCTACGGTGTATCCGGTCCACGGCTTCATCCTTACTTGTGGGATATTCTCATTCCCTACAGGAAGTGGCAAAGAGAGCACACAGCAGAGCTGTCCATATAGCTCCCCCTCTGGCTCTGCCCCCCAGTCATTCGACCGATGGTTAGGAGAAAAAGGAGAACCATAGGGTGTAGTGGTGACTGTAGTGTACAAAAATAAAAATTTAAACCTGACTAAATGCCAGGGCGGGCCGTGGACCGGATACACCGTAGGAGAAAGAAATTTATCAGGCAAACATAAATTCTGTTTTCTCCTACATTGGTGTATCCGGTCCACGGCTTCATCCTTACTTGTGGGAACCAATACCAAAGCTTTAGGACACGGATGAAGGGAGGGAACAAGTCAGGTAACCTAAACGGAAGGCACCACTGCTTGTAAAACCTTTCTCCCAAAAATAGCCTCCGAAGAAGCATAAGTATCGAATTTGTAAAATTTGGCAAATGTGTGCAGAGAAGACCACGTCGCTGCCTTACAGATCTGTTCAACAGAAGCCTCGTTCTTGAAAGCCCATGTGGAAGCCACAGCTCTAGTAGAATGAGCTGTAATTCGTTCAGGAGGCTGCCGTCCGGCAGTCTAATAAGCCAATCGGATGATGCTTTTAAGCCAGAAGGAGAGAGAGGTAGCAGTAGCTTTCTGACCTCTCCTCTTACCAGAATAGACGACAAACAAGGATGATGTCTGTCTGAAATCCTTTGTTGCTTCTAGATAGAATTTTAAAGCACGAACCACATCTAGATTGTGTTACAAACGTTCCTTTTTAGAAACCGGGTTTGGACACAAAGAAGGAACAACTATTTCCTGGTTAATATTCCTATTGGAAACCACCTTTGGAAGAAAACCAGGCTTGGTACGTAAAACTACCTTATCCGTATGAAACACCAGATAGGGTGAATTACATTGCAAAGCCGACAATTCAGAAACTCTTCTAGCAGAAGAAATAGCAACCAAAAACAAAACTTTCCAAGATAGTAACTTAATATCTATGGAATGTAAAGGTTCAAACGGAACCCCTTGAAGAACTGAAAGAACTAAATTTAGACTCCATGGAGGAGTCATAGGTCTGTAAACAGGCTTGATTCTGACTAAAGCCTGTACGAACGCCTGAACATCTGGCACGGCTGCCAGACGTTTGTGCAACAAGACAGACAGAGTAGATATCTGTCCTTTTAAAGAACTAGCTGACAGACCCTTCTCCAATCCCTCTTGGAGAAAGGAAAGTATCCTTGGAATCCTAACTTTACTCCATGAGTAACCCTTGGATTCACACCAACAGAGATATTTCTGCCATATTTTATGGTAAATTCTCCTGGTTATAGGTTTTCTGGCCTGAACCAGAGTATCTATAACTGATTCCGAAAACCCATGCTGAGATAGAATCAAGCGTTCAATCTCCAAGCAGTCAGTTGCAGAGAAACTAGGTTTGGATGTTCGAATGGACCTTGAACTAGAAGGTCCTGTCTCAAGGGTAGCTTCCATGGTGGAGTCGATGACATATTCACCAGGTCTGCATACCAAGTCCTGCATGGCCACGCAGGAGCTATTAGAATTACCGAAGCCTTCTCCTGTTTGATCCTGGCTACTAGCCTGGGGAGGATGGGAAACAGTGGAAAGACATAAGCTAGATTGAACAACCAAGGCGCCACTAAGGCATCTACCAACGTCGCCTTGGGATCCCTGGACCTGGACCCGTAACGTGGAACCTTGGAGTTCTGCTGAGACGCCATCAGATCCAGATCTGGAATGCCCCATAGTTGAGTTAACTGGGCAAAAACCTCCGGATGAAGTTCCCACTCCCCCGGATGGAAAGTCTGACGACTCAGATAATCCGCTTCCCAGTTGTCTACACCTGGGATGTGAATTGCTGATAGGTGGCAGGAGTGATCCTCTGCCCAATTGATGATCCTGGATACCTCCCTCATCGCCAGGGAACTCTTTGTTCCCCCCTGATGATTGATGTACGCTACAGTCGTCATGTTGTCCGACTGAAATCTTATGAATTTGGCCTACGCTAGTTGTGGCCATGCCAGGAGCGCATTGATTATCGCTCTTAGTTCCAAAATGTTTATCGGGAGAAGAGATTCTTCCCGAGACCATAGACCCTGAGTCTTCAGAGAGTCCCAGACCGCGCCCCAGCCTAAGAGACTGGCGTTGGTCGTGACAATGATCCACTCCGGTCTGCGGAAGCTCATTCCCTGAGACAGGTGATCCTGAGACAACCACCAGAGGAGCGAGTCTCTGGTTTTCTGGTCCATTTGTATCTGGGGAGACAAATCTGCATAATCCCCATTCCACTGCTTGAGCATGCACAGTTGCAGTGGTCTGAGATGAATTCTGGCAAAAGGGACTACGTCCATTGCCGCAACCATTAGACCGATTACCTCCATGCACTGAGCCACAGAAGTCTGAGGAATGGCATGAAGAACTCGACAAACATTTTAAAGTTTTGACTTCCTGACCTCCGTCAGAAAACTTTTCATCTCTACCGAGTCTATTATTGTTCCCAGGAAGGAAACCCTTGTGACCGGGGACAGAGAACTTTTTTCTACGTTCACCTTCCACCCGTGAGACCTTAGAAAGGCTAGAACAATATCCGTATGAGCCTTTGCTTTGTGGAAGGACGACGCCTGAATTAAGATGTTGTCTAGGTAAGGTGCTACCGCAATGCCCCTTGGCCTTAGCATGCAAGAAGGGACCCTAACACCTTTGTGAAAATTCTTGGAGCAGTGGCCAATCCGAAGGGAAGAGCCACAAACTGATAATGTTTGTCCAGGAAGGCGAACCTTAGGAACTGATGGTGAACCTTGTGGATCGGAATATGCAGGTATGCATCCTTTAGGTCCACTGTAGTCATGTATTGACCCTTCTGGATCATTGGTAAAATTGTTCGAATAGTTTCCATTTTGAATGATGGAACTCTGAGGAATTTGTTTAGGATTTTCAAATCCAGAATTGGCCTGAACGTTCCCTCCTTTTTGGGAACTACAAACAGGCTTGAGTAAAAACCCAGTCCTTGTTCTGCTTTTGGAACTGGGTGTATCACTCCCATCTTTAAAAGGTCTTCTACGCAATGTAATAATGCCCGTCTCTTTGTCTGGTCTAAAGACAAGCGAGACATGTGAAACCTTCCCTTTGGAGGAAGGTCCTTGAATTCTAGGAGATACTCCTGAGAGACAATCTCTAAAGCCCAGGGGTCTGGGACATCTCTTGCCCAAGCCTGAGCAAAGAGAGAGAGTCTGCCCCCTACTAGATCCGGTCCCGGATCGGGGGCTATCCTTTCATGCTGATTTGGTAGCAGCAGCAGGCTTTTTGGCCTGTTTTCCCTTGTTCCAGCCTTGCAATGGTTTCCATGCTGGTTTGGGCTGGGATGCATTACCCTCTTGTCTAGAGGCTGTAGAGCTAGGGGCCGGTCCGTTCCTGAAATTGCGAAAGGAACGAAAATTAGACTTATTTTTTGCTTTGAAAGGTCTATCCTGTGGAAGGGCATGGCCCTTTCCCCCAGTGATGTCTTAAATAATCACTTTCAATTCTGGCCCGAATAGGGTCTTACCCTTGAAAGGAATATTAAGTAATTTTGTTTTGGACGACACTTCCACCGACCAAGATTTTAGCCAAAGCGCTCTGCGCGCCACTATTGCAAAACCTGAATTTTTCGCCGCTAATTTTGCTAATTGAAAAGCGGCATCTAAAATAAAGGAATTAGCCAACTTCAGTGCGTGAATTCTGTCCATGACCTCATCATAAGGAGTCTCCTTCTGGAGCGAATTTTCTAGTTCATCAAACCAAAAAGACGCCGCCGTGGTGACAGGAATAATGCACGAAATTGGTTGCAGAAGGAAACCTTGCTGAACAAAAATTTTCTTAAGTAACCCTTCTAGTTTTTTATCCATAGGATCTTTGAAAGCGCAACTGTCCTCTATTGGTATAGTTGTGCGCTTAGCTAATGTTGAAACTGCCCCCTCTACCTTAGGGACCGTCTGCCATGTGTCCCTTCTGGGTCAACAATGGGGAACATTTTCTTAAATATAGGAGGGGGAACAAATGGTACACCTGGCTTCTCCCACACCTTAGTCACTATATCCGCCACCCTCTTGGGTATCGGAAACGCATCAGAGTGCACTGGGACCTCTAAAAATTTGTCCATTTTGCACAATTTTTCTGGAATCACCAAAGGATCACAATCATCAAGTGTAGCTAGCACCTCCTTAAGTAGGGCGCGGAGGTGTTCTAGTTTAAATTTAAATGCAATGGTATCAGTCTCTGCCTGCTGAGAAACTTTTCCTGTGTCAGAAATTTCTCCCTCAGACAGGCCCTCCCTCACCGCCAACTCAGATTGATGTGAGGGTACCACAGATGAATTATCCCCTGCGTCTGCTTGCTCATCCTCTGTATTTAAAACTGAGCAATCACGCTTTCTAGGAAAAACTGGCATTTTGGATAAAAAGGCTGCTAAAGAATTATTCATTACTGCTGCTAATTGCTGCATAGTAACAGCCATAGGCACGTCAGATGTACTAGGTATCGATTGCGCGGGCAAAGCTGGCGTTGACACAGAAGGAGAGGATGATGAACTATCCCCACTACCTTCATTTAAAGACTCATCTTGGGCAACATCTTTAAAAGTGACAGTACTGTCCTTTATCTGTTTGGACGCTATTGCGCACTTTACACATACATTTATTGGGGGAACCACCTGGCCTCCATGCACACAGAACATAGGCTATCTGAAGACACAGACATGTTAGACAGACTTAGGCAGAGTTTTAATGCAATAAAAATTATTTTATACAAAACCGTTACTGTCTCTTTAAATAATAAAAGTGTACACTTTATTACAGAAATGTCAGAAAACCATCAAAGAAATATCCGATCTAATTTTCATCACAGTGTCTTAATGCTTAGAAAGTATTGCACACCAATTTTCAGACAATTTAACCCTTAAATGCCCAAACCGGAGCTAATAACAGTAATTAACCGGTTAAAGACACTACAGTCCCACGCCACAGTCTCTAATGCGGGGTTTTACCTTCCTTAGGGGTTATTCAAATAAGTAATAAGCCTCTCTGAAGTCCTTTTCCAAGCCTCTAGATACTCCACGTGAAGCTGCATGAACTGCCTAGTGAAAAGCAACTGCGCAACTGAGGCGCGAAAATGAGGCCTCCTCCCTCTGCATTCCAGAGTGAAGGGGCCTTTCTGACAAGATTAGGCGTCTAAACAACTGCCAGGCGTAAATAAAATTCCCCAAAAGTGTTTAAGTCTGAAAAACACTTAAAATGTCACATAAACATGATAAAAAGTAATCGACTTAGCCCACAATAGTGTTAACCAGCATAGAGCCCTAGTTATAAGCCTTAATTCTGTTACTGAGTCTAAGAAAATGGCTTACCTATCCCAGAATGGATAACTGACAGTCTTCTAGCATTACTTGGTCTTGTTAGAAAAATGACTGATCATACCTGAAGCAGATAAGCCTGCAAACTGTTCCCCCCAACTGAAGTTCTCTGGTTTCAACAGTCCTGTGTGGGAACAGCAATGGATTTTAGTTACTGGTGCTAAAATCATACTCCTCTTTTAACAGAAATCTTCATCACTTTCTGTTGTAGAGTAAATAGTACAAACCGGCACTATTTTAAAATAACAAACTCTTGATAGAAGAAATAAAAACTACAACTAACACCACATACTCTTTACCACCCCCGTCAAGATGCTACTTGTTCAGAGCGGCAAAGAGAATGACTGGGGGGCGGAGCCAGAGGGGGAGCTATATGGACAGCTCTGCTGTGTGCTCTCTTTGCCACTTCCTGTAGGGAATGAGAATATCCCACAAGTAAGGATGAAGCCGTGGACCGGATACACCAATGTAGGAGAAATTTGAATATCATTTATTTTAAGGAGTTATCTTTTGCATAAATGTGAGCATAAGTTAATGTAGCCCCGCAGTTACATTTTTCTTTCATGATTTAGAAAGAGCAAGCAATTTTAAACAACTTTCTAATTTACTTCTATTTATCTAATTTGCTTCATTCTCTTTATATCATTTGCTGAAAAGCATATCTAGATAGGCTCAGTAGCTGCTGATTGGTGGCTGCACATAAATGCCTCGTGTGATTGGCTCACCCATGTTCATTGCTATTTCTTCAACATAAATATCTAAAGAATTAAGCAAATTACATAATAAAAGTAACATGGAAAGTTGTTTAAAATTGAAGTAGACAAATACATAATCACTGTTAAAGTGTGTAAAAGGACCAGACTTCTGTGTTCCTCATAAGCATTGAAGTGAGAGGAAAGCTTGTAGTTCATAATTCTCCAAGAGTTACCACATTCTTTCATTAGGACCTGACAAATGAATATTGGCAAAACCACTTCCCTACATAAATGAAACAATAATCTATATAAACAAACCAGTGTGGCTTTCAATGATGAAACACAAATAAAAAGAACATACCAAGATGAGCAGCTTCTGGAGAGTTGATCTTCTCTATAATTAACTGTGTTATTAATTGCTCAGGAATACTTTGCCCTTCATAAAGTAACTCCTGGATCTATGATTTAAAAAAATAGGTTATTAGAAATATATTAACAATTTAGAAAAAAATATACAAAACAGACATAATGGGGCCGATTTATCAATGTCTGTCCGACATGATATGATGTAGCTTATCATGTCCGACAGACATCGCTGAATGCCGACAGCCGCCCCCTGCAGATTCACGGCCAATCGGCAGCTATCCGATTGGCCGTGAATCTGCAGGGGGCGGCTGTCGGCATTCAGCGATGTCTGTCGGACATGATCGTATAGGATCAGCCCGATCGTATAGGATCGGGCGGACTGCAGCCTCAGAGGCAGCAGATCAGTTATGGAGCAGCGGTCTTTAGACTGCTGCTTCATAACTGCCGTTTCTGTTTCCGGCACCCGTTTTCAGAGCTTGAAATACATTAATACAAATCAGTCATTGTTTCTTTGAGTTTTTGCAAAAAGAAATCAGAGTAAAAAGAGTTGGTGGCTTGTGGGATACCTATATTAAATTAACAACAGCAATGTAGGGTAATGAGTAAAAAACTAAATAACTGTCTGTAGTGATATTGACAAATAGACACGTAGGGCTCCATTTATGAAACAGCGGATGCTTTGAAGTCCTTCCGTTTCAGAGTCATCTGAAATGGAAGTTAAGAAGCAGCGGTCATAAGACCGCTGCTCCTTAAACTGTCCACCATCTTTAAGGTGGCGGATTGAAAAAATCCCGATCCGATTGGGATGATTGACAGCCCCTGCTAGAGGACAATTGGCCGCCAGTGAGCAGGGGGTGGTATTGCACAAGCATTTCACCAGAAATGCTTGTGCAATGTTAAATGCGGATATGTTAAATGCGAATCATGTCCGTTCGACATTTGATAAATTTACACCGTAGAATCCTTATGTTGAATAAAAGAATTACAAGACATGCAACAAATATGAAAAAGCATGCAAATATATATATATATTATACACACTACTGTGCAAATGTTTTAGGCAGATGTGGAAATATGCTGTAAAGTAAGAATGCTTTCAAAATTAGAAATGCTAATAGTTTATTTGTCAACTAACAAAATGTAAAGTGAGTGAACAGAAATCAAAATAAAGATCTGATGTGACCACCCTTATAACATCATCATTTCTTTTAGATACACTTGCACAGTTTTTTCACAAATTCAGCAGGTAGGTTGTTCCAAACATCTTGTAAAACGAACCACTGTTCTTCTGTGGATTTTGGCAGCCTCAGTTGCTTCCGTCTCTTCAAGTAATTCCAGACAGACTTGATGATGTTAAGATCAGGGCTCTGTGTGGGCCATAACATCGTTTCCTGGAATTTTGTCTGTATGTTTGGGGTCGTTGTCATGCTGCAGAATACATTTGGGGCCAATAAGATGCCTCCCTGACAGTGTTGCATTCTAGATAAGTATCTGCTTGTTCTTCTCAGCATTAAAGGAGACTATTAATTCTGACCAAATCCCAACTTGTTTGCAGAAAAGCAGCCCCAAAGTTGAAAGGAATCTCCACCATGCTTCACTGTTGCCGGCAGACACTCATTCTTGTACCGCACTTCAGCCCATCAGCAAACAAACACTTTCTGCTACAGCCACATTTATCACATTTTGAATCATCAGTCCAGAGCACCTGCTGCCATTTTTCTGCACCCCAGTTTCTGTGTTTTCATACATAGTTTAGACGCTGGGGGGGCGATTTATGAAGCAGGGGATGCTGCTTCCGACCCACTACGCTTCAGGTCCGCCTTAAGCAGAAGTTAAGAAGCAGCGGTCATAAGACCACTGCTCCTTAACTTGTCCGCCACCTCTGAGGCGGCAGACAGCAATCAGCCTGATCGGATACGATCGGGTTGACACCCCCTGCTAGCGACCGCAAATCTGCATGGGGGGCATTGCACAAGCATTTCACACTAAATGCTTGTGCAATGATAAATGCCAACAGCAAATCGGCCCCTTGGTCTTGTTTCCACCTGACAAGTTTGGTCTTTTATCTTCAAGTCTTCCATGAAGACCCCTTTTGACCAGACTTCTGACCAGACTTCTCTGGACAATACATACCCGCTGGTTTCTGCCAATTTTGAGCTGATGGCACTGCTGGACATCTTCTCATTGCAAGTAAGCATGATGTGTCATCATGACTTTGCATAAGTGTATCTATAAGAATCAAAGTATGGTCACACCAAATATTGTTTTTAGATTTCTCTTATTTTCTTCTGTTCACTCACCTTGCATTTTATTAATTGATAAAAATAAACTGTTAACATTTCTATTTTTGAAAGCATTCATACTTTACAGCATTTTTTCACACCAATACAAAATACTATGTATATATATATACACCCTGTTCCAAATTATTATGCCAATGATATATTTCTCATTTACCTAAATAATTGATGTAAACAACAGTCAGCATAATTCTCATGTTATCAACTATTAAGAGTACAATTCAAATTTTATTGAATAAACCTCCTAATGATAACTATTTTTTTTTCCAAAATAAAAAACATACAATGCACTGTTCCAAATTATTACACACAGTAAGTTTGAAAACACTTTATAGGTTGTAAAGAACTGATAATTGTTATTTGTTGTGTTTGCAGCATATTTACTGAAATCAAAAGCTATTTCAATCAAACTTTGAACAACATTTTAACTTTTTAAACATTTTAACAGGTCACGTTACATTTTAACATAGGACCCCTTATTTGATAGCAGCTTCACAAGTCTTGCATCCATTGAACTTGTGAGTTTTTGGACAGTTTCTGCTAGAATTTGTTTGCAAGATGTCAGAATAGCCTCCCAGAGCTGCTGTTTGGATGTAAACTGCCTCCCACCCTCATAGATCTTTTGCTTGAGGATGCTTCAAAGGTTCTCAATAGGATTGAGGGCAGGGGAGGATGGAGGCCACCCTATGACTTTCTCTCCTTTTATCCCCATAGCAGCCATTGATGCAGAGGTATTCTTTACAGCATGAGATGGTGCATTGTCATGCATGAAGATGATTTTATTACGTAAAGCTTAGTTCTTCCTTCTGTACCAGGGAAGGAAGTGGTCAGGAACTCCACATACTTTGCAGAGGTCATCTTTACACCTTCGGGGACCCAAAAGGGGCCGACCAGCTCTCTTCCCATGATTCCGGCCCAAAACATGACTCCACCACCACCTTGCTGACGTTGCATCCTTGTTGAAACAGGGTGACCGTCCACCAACCATCCACTACTCCATCCATCTGGACCATCCAGGGTTGCACGGCACTCATCAGTGAACAGACTGTTTGAAAATTAGTCTTCATGTATTTTTCTGCCAAATGCAGCCATTTCTGCTTGTGAGCATTGGTTAGTGGTGGCCGAATGGAAGGTTTATGCACAGTTGCAAGACTCTGGAGGACTCTACACCTTGATGTCCGTGGGACTCCAGAGGCACCAGCAGCTTCAAATATCTTGTTGCTGCTATGTAATGGTATTTTAGCAGCTGCTCTCTTGATCCGATGCATGGATCTGGCAGAAATCTTCCTCAATATGCCTTTATCTGCACAAACCCATCTGTGCTCTGAATCAGCCACAAATCTCTTAATAGTGCGATGATCACGCTTAAGTTTTCGTGAAATATCTAATGTTTTCATACCTCGTCCAAGGCATTGAACTATTTCACTCTTTTTGGCAGCAGAGAGATCCTTTTTCGTCCCCATATTGCTTGAAAATGGTGCTCTGCTTAATAATGTGGAACACCCTGCTTTAGTAGTTTTTCCTTTAATTGGGCTCACCTGGCAATCTAATTATCACAGGTGTCCGAGATTGTTTTCAGTGATCAAAAGAGCCCTGAGACACAATGCCATCCTTGAGTTAAACTGAAAAAAAAAAAAAATTTAATCTTTGTGACACTGAAATAGAATTTGCATAATAATTTGGAACAGGGTGTATATATATATATATATATATATATATATATAGCTACACCTCACTGACAAGGCCCAATGGAAGCCAAAACGATCATCTGGGGTTGCTGTGTTCCTTGTTCAGAGGGGAATTGCCTGGTATTTCGGGGCTGGACTGACTGTAATAGGTGGGATCAGACTGATATACTACAGGAAAGTTCTTCTCTGTAAAAAGCATTACTGGGCTAAAAGAAGCTGCACCCAGGTGGTAAATCACCATAGAATAGGCTAACAATAGTATTGAGCCGGTTGTTCGTTCCTGTGAGTGTGCTTCTCTCTGTGTATATTTAGTCTCCCTATGGGAAAAAGGGAAACCAGACGTGGACTCCTTGCTCAGTGTGCTTAGAGGGATATGGCTACACCTCACTGACAAGGCCCAATGAAGGCTGAAATGATTGTCTAGGGTTGCTGTGTTCCTTGTTCAGAGAGGAATTGCCTGGTATTTCGGCGCTGGACTGACCGTAATAGGCGGGATCAGACTGATATACTACAGGAAAGTTCTTTTCTGTGAAAAGCATTACTGGGCTAAAAGAAGTTGCACCCAGGTGATAAATCACCATAGAACAGGCTAACAATAGTGTTGAGCCAGTTGTTCGTTCCTGTGAGTGTGCTTCTCTCTGTGTGTATTTAGTCTCCCTATGGGAAAAAGGGGAAACCAGACGTGGACTCCTTGCTCAGTGTGCTTAGAGGAATATGGCTACACCTCACTGACGAGGCCCAATGAAGGCTGAAACGATCGTCTGGGGTTGCTGTGTTCCTTGTTCAGAGAGGAATTGCCAGGTATCTTGGCGCTGGACTAACAGTAATAGGCAGGATCAGACTGATATACTACAGGAAAGTTCTTCTCTGTGAAAAGCATTACTGGGCTAAAAGAAGCTGCACCCAGGTGGTAAATCACCATAGAACAGGCTAACAATAGTATTGAGACGGTTGTTCGTTCCTGTGAGTGTGCTTCTCTCTGTGTGTGTCAATGATTAAAGGGACAGTCAAGTCCAAAAAAAACTTTCATGTTTCAAATAGGGCATGTTATTTTAATCAACTTTCCAATTTACTTTTATCACCAATTTTGCTTTGTTCTCTTGGTATTCTTAGTTGAAAGTTAAAACTAGGAGGTTCATATGCTAATTTCTTAGACCTTGAAGGCCGTCTCTAATCTAAATGCATTTTGATAGTTTTTCACCACTAGAGGGCATTAGTTCACGTGTTTCATATAGATAACATTGAGCTCATGCACGTGAATTTACCATGGAGACAGCTCTAATTGGCTAAAATGCAAGTCTGTCAAAAGAACTGAAATAAGGGGGCAGTCTGCTGAGGCTTAGATACAAGGTAATTACAGAGGTAACAAGTGTATAATTATAACTGTGTTGGTTATGCAAAACTGGGGAATTGGTAATTAAGGGATTATCTATATTTTAAAACAACAAAAAGTCTGGTGTTGACTGTCCATTTAATGGTTGATTTCAGCCAAAGTCAGTAATCAGCAACACTCCCTTAAATAAAAACATCTATTTCAAATACATGCGTCCATCAAAACAAATAAGGGCTGCAAACCATTAAATGGATACTAAACCCAATTTTTTTCTCTTTCATTATTCATATAGAACATGCAATTTTAAGCTTCTTATTTGCCCCTATTAACATTTTTTCTTCGTTCTCTTGCTATATTTATTTAAAAAGCAGGCATGTAAAGCTTACGAGCCGGCCCATTTTAAGTTCAGCACCCTGGATAGAGCTTGCATATTGGTGGCTACAGTTAAGCCACCAATAAGCAAGCATAACCAATGTTCTCAACTAAAAATGGGCTGGCTCCTAAGCTTTACATTCCTGCTTTTAAATAAAGATACAAAGAAAACAAAGAAAAATTGATAATAGGAGTAAATTCGAAAGTTGCTTAAAATGGCATACTCTATCTGAATCAGGAAATAAAAAATGTGGGTTTAGTATCCCTTTAACTATGAGATATGAGTCACTTTTGGTCAATCTGCATCCAGTACTCTACACACATTTTTATGCAGGGTGATCACCTCTAGATCATAGGTTACCCTACTCTGGCTGTCCAGTCAGACACTATAATCAGGTCCTCTAAGGTCTATCATGGCTGATGCTCAATTGCAAGGTACACCTGTTTGGACAACTCATTTTCTATGAGGGGTAAACTGATTAATAAGCTTTACATCCCTTGCCTTTCATTTATTTATTTTTTTCAACTAAAAAAGGAATGGACTGTACAAACTTCAAAAAATATGTTTCAGATTTTTTTGCCATGCATGACACTGACACGAATTGTTACAGATAATTATTGTTAATGAATATCTTAAGGCAAACTTTAAATTCTTTATAAGTGAACTCTTTATATTACTCTTTGGTGGGAATGGTGTTATGTGAGATTGCCCTGGCTGTGCCTCTTGGTACTTTCCCAAGTTGTTCTATCTTCTGTTATGATGTGTATCTCAGCTGTTAACCTCTCTTAGTTAAAACAGTATTACTCTGCAGATTATAGTTTATGTAAAGGCGCATGAGCTGCAGTAGGCTTCTTCCTTAAAGGGACAGTCTACTCCAAAATAAACTTTCATGATTCAGATTGGGCATGTAATTTTAAACAATTTTCCAATTTACTTTTATCACCAATTTTGCTTTGTTCTCTTGGTATTCTTAGTTGAAAGTTAAACCTAAGAGGTTCATATGCTAATTTCTAAGCCCTTGAAGGCCGCCTCTAATCTCAGGGCATTTTGACAGTGTTTCACCACTAGAGGGTGTTAGTTCATGTGTGCCATATGGATAACTCTGTGCTCACGCACGTGGAGTTCCGGCACTGATTGGCTAAAATGTAAGTCTGTCAAAATAACTGAAATAAGGGGCAGTTTGCAGAGGCTTAGATACAAGATAATCACAGAGGTTAAAAGTATATTAATATAACTGTGTTGGTTATGCAAAACTAGGGAATGGGTAATAAAGGGATTATCTGTCTTTTAAAACAATAGCAATTCTGGTGTAGACTGTCCCTTTAACATTGTAGAAATTGTTTAATAAAGAGTATCCTAGTAAGGCTCACAAGCAAGGTATACAGATAATATTATATTGAATAGACAGTATGGAACAGTAGCATAGCTTTAAAACCTTTGCAGTGGTAGAGGAAAATGCATTTCCCCCTTTTCATCAGCTACCCACTTGAAGACTTAATAGATTTCTCCCAACATTTTGCCCTCTGGAACCAGTTTTTGGGTTTATGGTAAAAGAGGGGGTGCTTTTATGGCCTTATGGATAGATATTAAGGTCCTGGGCTTGTCTAGGTGCTCTGAGAGAAATATCTTGGCGGTCCGTGAGAGGGGCTCTTCACTGGTGGGAAAGGCATCCTGAAGTGTGGGACAGAGGTCTAATTTTACAGTACAGTGAATGTCAACAATGAAGCACATGAATTTTCTGACATCCACTGTTCCCACAGTAGATGCATACTACCTGTCTTGACACAGCAATTATTGCTAATGCTGTATCTGTGAAGAAGACAGGTTATACTCCTTAACATGTAGTACGACAAACACAGAAAGTGAACAAATACTACATTTCTTACTGACCTTATTTCCATATTCTGTTTCTCTTTCAATATGTTCAATAATCAGCTCCTTAGCTGCAGGATAAGTAAAATGCACAAAACTAGTTAGAGGTATTTTCATACAACAATTCATGATTTCATACTTTCTATAAGAGGAGAACTAAATAAAAAATTGAGTCTTTTTTTCCCTTTTTTTAAAACCTTAAATCCAGATATCTGGGTAAGATGTCTATATCCATGGATATAAATACAATTACATCATCTCCAGTTATTACATTCCATTGATCTGTGTACTCAGGCATCATCCCTACAGACAGAATTATCAGACTGGTCTGTTGCTCCACAGGTGTTATATTGACATTATCATAAGACTACACTTAGAACAAGTGTTGCAGAAAATTTTAAAATCATCAGCTGATGATCCTCAAGTCATCAAATGATCTAAATAATTAGGTCTGCTCTATTAATTTGACAGTTTGGGCATGCCAGTTTTGCATTATTGGTTTGAGTCAATTTAACCTCTGCAAAAATATAGGTAAAGTCCAATTTAGGAGCTACAAATATTGCAGCTTTAAAGCAGGAAACTGCTGGTGATTGGCAGGTACATGTGACCATGTGACATGCCTCTCCTGATTAGGCCATTGGTCTACTCTGAAGCTACAATGCTTGATGCTCTTGAGTGGAACTTTGTGGCAGTTAAACACAATAGACTACAGTGAAATAGTATTGTGCTCTAAAAAATTAGAACATGTATTTTTGCATTAGAATGTCCCTTTAACCTACAGCAAAGAAAGTTCTAAATAAGCAATTTCTTTAATTATTTTTTACCTTCAATGAAAAGGCACTTCCATGCCTGTGAGAGCTTCTTCCCTAGAGTGGCCTTGCCGGTACCCTGCAAAGTGAGAAACACTTTACATTAAAGGATTGGTCATAGAACACTTTATCTACCCTTAAAATCCTTATTAAAGGGACACTGTACCCAAAAAATTTCTTTCGTGATTCAGATTGAGCATGAAATTTTAAGCAACTTTCTAATTTACTCCTATTATCAAATTTTCTTCATTCTCTTGGTATCTTTATTTGAAATGCAAGAATGTAAGTTTAGATGCCGGCCCATTTTTGGTGAACAACCTGGGTTGTCCTTGCTGATTGGTGGATAAATTCATCCACCAATAAAAAATTGCTGTCCAGAGTACTGAAACCAAAAAAAAGCTTAGATGCCTTCTTTTTCAAATAATGATAGCAAGAGAACAAAGAAAATTTGATAATATGAGTAAATTAGAAAGTTGCTTAAAATTGCATGCTCTATCTGAATCGCAAAAGAATTTTTTTGGGTACAGTGTCCCTTTAAATGTCTGAAACGATATTTTTCTATCAGGTTCTCGGTTTCCTTTAAATGATGTACTGTATAAGCTTACAACAGTTATGAGCCATATATTTCTGTAAATGATTTGAGAGTAGTGCAACATGTTACTAGTGTGCTCATTAAAAGGGACTGTAAAGTCAAAATTAAACTTTCATGATTTAGATAAAGCAGATCATTTTAAACAATGTTCCAATTTACTTCAAAAGTACTTAATTCTCTTGGTATCCTTTGTTGAAAAAACATATATAGGTAAGTCCAGAAGAAGCAATGCATTATTGGGAGCAAGCTGCTGATTGGCGGCTACACATATATGCTTCTTGTCATTGGCTCACCTGATGTCTTCAGCTACCTCCCAGTAGTGCATTTTTGCTCCTTCCGCAAAGGAAAACAAGAGAATGATGCAAATTTGATAATAGAGGTAAATTGTATCAATGTATTGCAGAGTGTTCTGCAGCAGACTTAATATTTATGTATACACAAAACTCTACAAGACACCCACCCTGCAAAACATGTCAGTGTCATTTAATGTTACATGTAGTGCCACTTATTGCCTTTCCTATTTAACAGTAATCACAGGAGTGAAATAAACATACATAAAACATACAATTTTACATTTCCACAAGAGCTGCTGGTGCAACGCCGCCCCCTGCAGACTCGTGGCCAATCGGCTGCCAGCAGGGGGGTGTCAATCAACCCGATCGTACTCGATCGGGTTGATTTCTGGCGATGTGTGTCCGTCTGCTCAGAGCAGGCGGACAGGTTATGGAGCAGCGGTCTTTGTGTCCGCTGCGTCATAACTGCTGTTTCTGGCGAGCCTGATACATATGCCCCATAGTATTTTTTACTGTAAAAGAGTAAATTAGGAAAAGTAAAACAAACCACACTTACTGGTTTTCCAATAATAAGGAAACAAACAGGTTTAGACAGGAGAAAAGCGCTCTCAGTTTCATCTTCATTTAATGTGTCTGCAAAAGGCTCAAGCTGTATTTTCTTTTGTTGAGCCATGAAAGAAATCCTGTGTTCAAAAGAGAAATATGAACTTTAGACAAGACATACATATTTGTGTACAGTTTAAAAAAGAAAATTTTATACAGATATGTATCTTTGACGTGATAATAATGACAACAATACTCAACTCATAACTTTAAAATGACAGAGTTAAAGTGTTACACGTTCCACTGTTTCCTATGGTTGCCACTATTTACTTTGGTTAGACCTTACACTCCTTACACTATTTGTGTCATAAACATTTAAAACAAAATGGGCTAGATTACAAGTGGAGCGCTAATTTATTGCGTGCCCATAACCAAGCAAATTTGCACGATTATGGGCACGTGATAAATAACCAGCCATTACAAGTGACTGGTTATTGTTACAGCAAGCTTGTGGTAGCAATTAGCACTCAGAAAAGAGAGAGAGAGATTGCAGATGAAAAGTGAAAGTGAAGAAGTTAGATTTATGAGAGTTAAAAAATAAAAATGGTGGCATCTTTATTTTTTAATAATGTAACTGCACAAAACAGTTATAAGGGGCTAAAGTTGGCGGGTGTGGGGTTTTAGAAAAAAAACGGCACTGAAAAGTGCCTTTACATTGCTGTCTATGGGGACTGTATGTTCTCAATAAATATATATATATATATATATGTACATGACTATACAGGGAGTGCAGAATTATTAGGCAAATGAGTATTTTGACCACATCATCCTCTTTATGCATGTTGTCTTACTCCAAGCTGTATAGGCGCATATTAGGTTATGTGCATCTCTGTAATGAGAAGGGGTGTGGTCTAATGACATCAACACCCTATATCAGGTGTGCATAATTATTAGGCAACTTCCTTTCCTTTGGCAAAATGGGTCAAAAGAAGGACTTGACAGGCTCAGAAAAGTCAAAAATAGTGAGATATCTTGCAGAGGGATGCAGCACTCTTAAAATTGCAAAGCTTCTGAAGCGTGATCATCGAACAATCAAGCGTTTCATTCAAAATAGTCAACAGGGTCGCAAGAAGCGTGTGGAAAAACCAAGGCTCAAAATAACTGCCCATGAACTGAGAAAAGTCAAGCGTGCAGCTGCCAAGATGCCACTTGCCACCAGTTTGGCCATATTTCAGAGCTGCAACATCACTGGAGTGCCCAAAAGCACAAGGTGTGCAATACTCAGAGACATGGCCAAGGTAAGAAAGGCTGAAAGACGACCACCACTGAACAAGACACACAAGCTGAAACGTCAAGACTGGGCCAAGAAATATCTCAAGACTGATTTTTCTAAGGTTTTATGGACTGATGAAATGAGAGTGAGTCTTGATGGGCCAGATGGATGGGCCCGTGGCTGGATTGGTAAAGGGCAGAGAGCCCCAGTCCGACTCAGACGCCAGCAAGGTGGAGGTGGAGTACTGGTTTGGGCTAGTATCATCAAAGATGAGCTTGTGGGGCCTTTTCGGGTTGAGGGTGGAGTCAAGCTCAACTCCTAGTCCTACTGCCAGTTTCTGGAAGACACCTTCTTCAAGCAGTGGTACAGGAAGAAGTCTGCATCCTTCAAGAAAAACATGATTTTCATGCAGGACAATGCTCCATCACACGCGTCCAAGTACTCCACAGCGTGGCTGGCAAGAAAGGGTATAAAAGAAGAAAATCTAATGACATGGCCTCCTTGTTCACCTGATCTGAACCCCATTGAGAACCTGTGGTCCATCATCAAATGTGAGATTTACAAGGAGGGAAAACAGTACACCTCTCTGAACAGTGTCTGGGAGGCTGTGGTTGCTGCTGCACTCAATGTTGATGGTGAACAGATCAAAACACTGACAGAATCCATGGATGGCAGGCTTTTGAGTGTCCTTGCAAAGAAAGGTGGCTATATTGGTCACTGATTTGTTTTTGTTTTGTTTTTGAATGTCAGAAATGTATATTTGTGAATGTTGAGATGTTATATTGGTTTCACTGGTAAAAATAAATAATCGAAATGGGTATATATTTGTTTTTTGTTAAGTTGCCTAATAATTATGCACAGTAATAGTCACCTGCACACACAGATATCCCCCTAAAATAGCTATAACTAAAAACAAACTAAAAACTACTTCCAAAACTATTCAGCTTTGATATTAATGAGTTTTTTGGGTTCATTGAGAACATGGTTGTTGTTCAATAATAAAATTAATCCTCAAAAATACAACTTGCCTAATAATTCTGCACTCCCTGTATTTGTTTTTTGTTAAGTTGCCTAATAATTATGCACAGTAATAGTCACCTGCACACACAGATATCCCCCTAAAATAGCTAAAACTAAAAACAAACTAAAAACTACTTCCAAAAATATTCAGCTTTGATATTAATGAGTTTTTTGGGTTCATTGAGAACATGGTTGTTGTTCAATAATAAAATTAATCCTCAAAAATACAACTTGCCTAATAATTCTGCACTCCCTGTATACATAGGTCTCAAAATTTTCACTAGCCCACCAGCCATTGGCGAGTGGAAATTTAATGGTGGCGAGTGAAAGTTAGTTAATGAATGTTGAGGCTGAAGTGTGGTGGCATGTTATAAGTAGCAAAGTAGGCACGTTGTATTTTCAGAATGTACATTCATATTGCAGCACTAATACACATTTTGGGCTATGTGCTAAAATTATTATCTAAAGGGATATTATATACCCATGAAAGTGCAAGGATATGTTATTCCTCTAGGGCTGTAGGGAACCCATTAGTGCTTAGACTGTTACTTCTGAGAGGGTAAACGGGGCAGAGAGAGAGAGAGATTGCAGAGGAAACAGGGACAAAACTACAGGAGTGCAGAGGTCGCAATTGCGACTAAAAAAATTTTTTATTTTATTTTTTACAATAAAAAAAATTGACCTGCCACTGCCTGCACTGATATCATGTGAGTGTGACATGATGTTTCACTAGTGTCTCTGGCTACAGGGGTTAGTGTTTCTGTTTTACTCATTGTTGTTTATGTGTGTGTATGTATGTATGTGACTGTGTGTGTATTTATGCATATGTGTGTGTGTATTTTTGTGGAACCAGCAAATTACAGACCTTGTTACTACAGCATGGGGAGCGGGGGGTAAACAGTGTCACTATACAGTACCACTATATACAGTATGGGGGGGCTGGACCATGTCACAGACTACTGTGGTCACTTTATAAAGTATTAGGGCGGGTAGGGTCAGGCCAGCCATCTCACCAGCAGATTACAAACTGTGTCACTGACTCACTATATACAGTACTGGTGGGTTAAACAGTGTCATTATATACAGTAATAGGGGGTAAGACCATCTCACAGGCTGTGGGCAAAGGGCACCTCCTTTTGCAGACGTAATCTGATTCACATTTTTTTCGGTGTTAAATGTAAAAAATAAATAAAAATATTATGTATCAAATTCACTTTTTTTGGGGGGGGTTCCTTCTTAGATTCTTGCACCTGGGCCCTGTGGTTTCTAGTTACGCTTCTGAGAGGAAAAGTGAAAGTTAGGAAGAAGGTAGAGTTAAGAGAGAAGGAAGAAAAAAAAGAAAAGATATGAGAGAGGGGAAAGAGACTATATGGCCTGAGAGAGAAGGGAGAGGGTAAAAAGAGAGATTGAAGAGAGGAGGGAGTTGAGAAAGATAGTTAAGAGCGAGAAGGGAGAGATGATAGTTATTATAAAAAAATCTCCAGGTCTGCTATGACCTTCCATAACTGTGAGCACACTCTACATTCTCTCAGTTCAACAATTTCCTTTTTCTATCTAGCTGTTGTCTTCCCCAGAACCCCTACTTATTTTTGTTAATTTATTACTGTATCTAGCATTATTTAATTTGTTATGGTATAAAATATAAACAATATTACAAAATGTTTCACAATGGCTAAACATATGCAAAGAGGGGGTGAAGTAGTGGGTGTGGGTGGGATTAGAAGTGGCAAGTAACATTTTGTCCTGGCTAGTAGCTTAGGCCTTGGAATTTTGAGACCTGATAAACATATATATTTATGTGCTAATATGTATATATAGACATATTAACACATAAATGTATGTACTGTATTCATATACATATATATTTCAAATTGATGCCCATCGCTTTGCGACTTACCCCCTTCGCTGCGCTAGTTCTCATGCAATGTCTGACTGCATGAGAACGAGGCTCCCATTGGAGCTGGTATTACCAAGTTGAGTGCAAATATCTCTTTCGCAAAAGCGATATTTTGCGGTCAAGTTGTAATCTGGCCCAATATGTACAAAAGCTCTATACTCAAAGGTGGGCAACCAATATAATTCAAAGGGCTTGTCTATGTGGCCACACTGTATTTGAACTATCTTACTAGAGCCCCAAGTTTCTTAATACATATACATATGTTAAAAATAATTTACTGTTACATTAAGAAAAAAGAATATAATAGGTATTCCTACTTCAGTTAAAGGGTTGTAAAAGTCATATAGGAAATAAACACATAACATTGCTGATTTGATGCATGCGTGGGGCACAAATACACATGCACATAACCTATGTCCATATCAGTGGTGGCTCTCATTTATGATAAAAAGCATTTTACCAGTAATATAAACAATTTGTCAATGTACATAAGGCAACAATACAAGCAAGATACCAGCATACAGAGGGCTAGATTAAGAGTGGAGCGGTAGTTTGTGCTCCCGCTCGCGTGCAAACTCGGCTATCAGTAAGTTTTTTGTGTGCATCTGGCAGTGCATGTATTAGAAGTTAAAAGCAAAAAAAAATTCACTCGCGTTTGTGAAGCAGAAATCCTTGCTTGGATAATTGTAACCGCATTAACCTATTACCCCATAGAATTCACAATGTCGCACAAACATGATTGCATTTCCTCAGGTGCGCTAACCTGAAATTAAATATTAATATATATATATATATATATATATATATATATATATATATATATATATATATATACATATATATATATACATACTCTTCACATAGAAGAATATGTTCTATTAATTCATAAATAAATATTTATATATATATATATATATATATATATATATATATATATATATATATATTTGAGTTTTTTTAGATAAACTATATATCTATACACACACACACATTATATATATATATATATATATATATATATATATATACATACATACGGTATATACAGGTGGCCCTCGTTTTACAACGGTTCAATTTACACCGTTTCAGAATAACAACCTTTTTTTCCAGTCATGTGACTGCTATTAAAAAGCATTGAGAAGCAGTGCATTTATTAAAATAGCCATTAGGTGGAGCTGTCCGCTTGTGTTGCAGTTTAACCAGACCTGAGCTATAGAGCAGATTTCAAAGGAACAAGATCTTCCTGTCTCTAAATCAGTCCAGATTGGAATGCATAGAAAGAACTGTTTGCAGAAAAATGCAAGTGAAGTCTGTGTTGTGTGATTTTATTAGGTTTATAATGCTGTTTAGCAAATGTTTTTGTTCATTTAACTTAGTTTAATTATATATTCTGTGTTGTGTGATTATTTTATTAGGTTTATAATGTTGTTTAGAATTTAAAGTCTTCATTTCAAAGCTTTAAAAATAATGTATTAGGTGTTGCTTATGACAATTTTGAGAGGGGACTGGAACCTATCTCCCTCACTTCTCATTGACTTACATTATAAACTGGGTTTCAATTTACAACGGTTTCGATTTACAACCATTAATTCTGGAACCTAACCCCGGCATAAACTGAGGGCTACCTGTATATATACTGTATATATATACCGTATATATACATAATTATATATATATATATATATATATATATGAATATTTATTTATAAATACTTAGAACATACACCTCTATGTGAAGAACATTGGGATGTGAAATATTTACTGTAAATACATAGTTAAACACTTTATTAACCCTTTCATGCTGGGGACAACTTTTATAATCGGAATTCCCATCAGGGAAGCGCCAGTGGCTTCAGGAAAGCCAAGCGTTTAGGACGTTGTATTCCGTCCTTCAGCGCTAAAGCCCAGCAAAATTTGGACGGAATACAACGCCCTAACGGCGTTAAAAAGGTTAAACACGCTTGCAGAATCACAAATATGCACCTCACTTGTAATCTAGCTGGTTATTGCTCAGCAAAATAAATACACATCAGTGTGAAAAAATTATATTACCAACATTTTATAAACAATTGTATTTACACTGGGATTGAATGTTATAATTTAGTGTTTCTTACCCTTGGAGCAAGTACCCCATCAGGCAAATATATTTGTACTAAGTACCCCCCAAATGCACATAAGAATAATATGCACATAAAATGCACATAAATATAATAACTAAAATAAGTGAAATGCCCAGAATCAGGGGAACGTACCACAGACTGAGAAACTAGGTTATAATTCATTTTAATATATTTGCATGTTATGTATATTCTCATTACTTCGTTCTTAATTTGATATTTTGTATAATTCTATAATTAAATAATCAGTCTCTCCAGACAAAAAAACATCATTATTATCATTATACCAGAAGAACTAAATGTATGAAGGTGTTAATGGTTCCTTTTTAAAGGATGGTGCGTTTTTATTTAAAAGTGCGTTATGCCAAAGTAATATTACAAAAATAAAGATCATTGTGCATCATATGTCTTCTCCCCTAGAGCTTTTTCTATATAAGCACCCATCTAAACTTTGTATTATACGACAACCCTTTTGATTTATTATGTATAAGCATAATGATTGGGGTAACCGATCCCCTATACCTCAACATACTCACAGCTGCTCTTTTTCTGTGGAGAGCTCTGATTTGTTGACACCCCGCCTACCCAAACGTCTCTATGGTAACAGCTCCGCCTTCTATTGATACATTCTGCTGCGCCTGTCCCCTTGGTATCTTACGTGCACTGCGCAACACTATCCGCAATTAAATGAATGACTGCTTCAGGCTTCAGCTAGTGTCGCTAGAAACTATTGTTTGTAAATTGAGAGAAGCATTGTGGCTGCTTATTGTATTGTGGCTGCTTACTGTATACGCGACTCGTCAGGTTATTAGGCATCTCTATGCAGTTTTGCCTACACTGTATCAATTTACATGTATTTTTTCATGTTGTATTACAATATAAATTTAGCTCACTTGTAGCCAGCGACTAATGAAGTGCTTTACATATATTTCATCATCGCAACCGAATTGATATTTGTTAACGATTATTTTTGTCCCTTATCAGCCTTTGTTGTAGAGAAGGATGATGTCATTTTAGAACCCGGAAGCTTTAATGCTAGGAGAAGTATGTTTTGTTCTGTTTTGATTATTTCAATAAAGTTTTAGTAAAAACACGTGATTCTGCTCCTGAGTTTGTGGTGCTGTATGGCTGTCAAATAGGTTTGAATTTCTGATGTCAGTGTCGCGTGCAGCAGGTGAGTGAACGAGCTTGCTATAAAAGGCAGTGATCGCCTAAATTGGTGACACTTGGGTGCTTGCTTCTGATGAGACATGTTTGATTGTTACTTGCAATGCAGCAAGGCATTGGTGCCTACACATAAATATATTTGCATTGATTTGACTGATGTTTTATTCTTAGAAGGTGGAAAAACGAAAGTGTAAATACACTGCATTTGTAAATCTAATTAATTATTTCACACAATGATGGGTTGTCTTGTCATGTCACTGTGCCCTTATTATGAGGAGGGGGTGCCCCCTCTTGTTCCACCACATTTCCGAACACCCATTGTGATTAAGAATTATTTGGAAGCTGTGGAGTTTGTTTACTAATTTGAGAAAATAAACTGAGTTCCCTTTGTTGGTGTAGTTATTTTAAAGGTCTAAGGTAAAGTTATCAATGAGATCTATATGCTTCCAATTCTAACTGTATTGTCTGTTTTATGTATATCTACTCACTTATTAAACACATAAATTATCTGTAATGCATAACAAAAGGGTATTGGTATTTAGACACAGCCTGTGCATGTGTGACATGCTACACTAAATGCACCAATGTGTATATCTTGCTTTATATAATTCCACCTTACTAGAGCCTATTCTTAAAGGGATACTAAACTCAGTCGGCAAATATTACAGAAGGAGTCAAACACATTTTTGGTACTTGCTGGGTCAGATGGCATACTAATTGATCGTACTTATGTTTTCACAATATACATAGTTACAAGCACTCTGGGGACTTCCCTACTGGGGACAATAAAGGCTGTGACACACTGCAAGCGGAGCGGCGCGCAGGGTGTAGTTGCGCTGTGTGCGCACAGTGTGTCCTGCTTTTTCATCTCTGAGCACTCTGCTGCGTCAGGTCACGTAGCTGAGCGCTCAGAGATGAAATATTTGATCTTCAGAAGTGATGCAAGCGCTCTGCGACGCGGAACGCTTGCAGTGTGTCACAGCCTTAAAGATTCTGCTGTGGCCAAACATTTTAACCTTTTTCACTTTACCAATGTTCCCAATTTCAAAATTAAAGTTTTTGATGTAGCAAGGATCTCACAGAGGGGTGGAGGTAGAACTAAAATTCTTGATTAAAAAATAACTTTTTTGGATCTATAAATTGAGGACCAAACTACCGCTGGGTATGAATCTAGAATGGGATATGAGGTATTATGTGGAGTAAAATGTTCTTTGTAACAAAGTGTGCATTATCAGCTATAACATTAGCTGTATTTCAAATTAGGTCCTTTTTGCAGACTCCTGACAATCAATTATTTCCATATTACCATAGCAACCCCATTTATGATCAAGAATTTATTTTATCTTATATAATTAATAACAAACTATTTGGATCATATATAAATTTTAATGAGAGTTCAGCTATAAGATCCTACTTTACATCTTATTCCCATTTATCATATAGGGCGTTTATTATATTATATATATATTTTTTTCATTATGTGACTTTAATTTTTATTCCAATATTCTCCACAAATCTTTACTGCTCACCATTTTTTTGTAAATCATCCTTTGTAAAACATTTTTAAGCAGCATATTCTCAACGCATATATTGTTTCATTATCAATTCTGTTTCGGACTGTGTCAGAAATGTTGAATACAATTATTGGCCTGGCTACTTTACAAGCTGAATAAACCTGCTTGAAGAAAGATTTGGTGGTGCTGCTTCCTTTTTTTATTGCTTGATATTTGGGGTTTTGGCAGGACCCTGGTTGCGAGCACACCCTTCACTATTCCCTAAGTGCTGGATATTTGGGACTTTCATTATGAAATGTTTAATGATCATATGTTGTGTCATTTTGTTGTCACTTTCGCAAGTAGTAATGTTTTTATCTCTTTGAAGATGCTGTTACATTTTTAAAGGGAATGCACATTATAGTACATTTACCAGTCTCTCTGACAGCTATAGATTACGTCATCTCACAGACAATGTGTAATTGGTGCTTAAGCCTTTAAATATATCAGCGGTTTTACTTGATTTCAGCATCTATGAGTAAGCGCTTTGCGGCGCATGTAAGATAGCTGGAACCCTCCTTTTGGCGTGTCTATATTTCTTTTTTACTGGAATAAAGAATCAAGGATTTTTTGAACTGTTGCTCGGTAGCCTTCTATTTTTTGTTCACTGAACGTAACAAAGTCTGCAAATATTACAGAACACCGGCCCATTTTTGGTTCAGAACCCTGGATAGCGCTTGCTTGATTGGTGGCTACATTTAGCCACCAATCAGCAAGCACTACCCAGGTGCCGAACCTAAAATGGGCTGGGTCCTAAGCTTTACATTTCTGCTTTTCAAATAAAGATTCCAAGAGAATGAAGGAAAAATGATAATATGAGCAAATTAGAAAGTTGCTTCAAATTGCATGCTCTATCTGAATCATGAAAGAAAAAGTTTGGGTTTAGTATCCCTTTAAATCGAGAAAAGCCCTATAGCTGTCTGAAGGAAGCGTCCACCTAAGTAGCACAATGGTTCAGGATCCATTATGGCTGCTGCTGTTTGGTTCACCTGTCTGCTTGGTACCAGCAGTTGTCTGTGGATCTGGAGTTGTACTTTAACTGTGTGTTTAACTAATTTGCAGGGCCTAGATTAAAGGAGAATTTCAACACAGTATGCAGTAATTAAATAATTGAGTTAATCCCCGAAGATATTATTTACAAATATGTGAATACAGTTGGAGAATTGCATAGACCGAAGGGCATCACCAACTACTTGTTATGGCCTCAGTGTGTATTAAACATAGTCTTCAAGTGAAAGTCAACTACACCTAAGGTGACCATTTTTTGCAAATGTAAAACCAGGACATTTAAAATAGCTTAGCCGGCATGAGTAATAGTCGCTGTTGTAGAATATAAGTTAAAAAAATATTGCGGAGTATGCTTATCTTTTTTTTTCCTTTAAAGTGAATGTAAATTTTGATGCTAAACTGCCCAGTTTTTAAAAATTTGATTAAAAACAGGGGCACTTTAATTCATCAATATTTTCATTTCACTCCTGTTGTGAAAATAAACTTACTTTTTAATCTTCACAGCAGCTCCAGCTTCCTCCACCCATTTCAAAGCCTCTTCCTGGGTCTAAAATGAGGTATCTGGCTTCCTCCAATCACAGCAGTGAATCAGACACTGAATCCCCCGGGGGGGAATCTGTGATTGGAGGATGACCTATCAATCATTTCTGACATCAGAAATGGCTTGTGAGACCGGAGGAAGCAGCAGCTGCTGTGAAGATTAAAAGGTAAGTTTTTTGTCACAACAGGAGTGAAATGTAAATTTTGATGAATTAAAGTGCCCCTGTTTTTAATCAAAGTTTTAAAAACCGGGCACTTAAGCATCAAAATTTACATTCACTTTAAGTGAAACAATACAATAAAATGTACTTCTTTTATTTATATTCTAAATTATGAAAGTAATTTTGCGGACCCCCCCCCCCAAAAAAATTTTTAAAAAATGGAACAAAAGTACCTAATCTACATTCCTAATTTTGCTTCATATATTTTTGTGAAGAGTGGATTGATTTTAATAATAATTCGTTTTCTTGGTTGTTTTCATAAAATTCCATGCAAATTTGGTAAAATTATATTTAGGTAATTAGCAAACATTTCAAAGTTTCAACATGTAATTGAGTTTTATCACTGGACCACATGTTGTTCATCAAAGAAAAAAGATGTTCGGCAAATGCATTGGCATACCCCCCAACTGTCCCGATTTTTGCGGGACAGTCCCTATTTTAGGGGTCTGTCCCGGGTTGCTAGCCATCTGTCCCGCATTGCCCCATGCATTTAAAAAAAAAAAAAATTCTATTGGGCACATACTCAGAAGCAGCTGGCTTTTCTCTCCCAGGGTTATTTAGATACCTGTTAGATTCCATGTGGGAAAGTAATGGTGTGTGGGTTAAGCAGGAGTAGGAAGGCTGTATACCCTCTGACCTCAGGTAATGATGACATCTACCCCTGGTGATAATACTGCACTGCAAGTTGAGACCAGCACCGGGTAATGCCCTCCTGGGCTCTGATGCACAGTGGACTGGCTGGCGACCTTCAGCCCCACAATTTCCTGGTGATAATACTAGCATGCCTTCAGTTTTATACAATGAGCAGTGCTAACACCAGGGTAACGAAGAGTGGTAGCCTCAGACTGCCAGCTAATGTGCTTGCCAACCCCAGGACCCCATACAATGAGTTACAGATACCCATATATGATGTAGTGTGTGTGTCTATCTGTATCTATTAGTGTGTATGAGTGTGTATCTGCATGTATAAGTGTATGCTGTGTAGTGTGTGTGTGTATCTGCATGTATAAGTGTATGCTGTGTAGTGTGTGTATATGCATGTATAAGTGTATGCTATGTAGTGTGTGTGTGTATATTATGCATGTATAAGTGTATGCTATGTAGTGTGTGTATCTGTATGTATAAGTGTGTATCTGCATGTATAAGTGTAAGCTATTTAGTGTGTGTGTATCTGTGTGCGTAAGTGTATGCTATGTAGTGTGTGTGTATCTGCCTGTATAAGTGTATGATATGTAGTGTGTGTCTGCATGTGTAAGTGTATGCAATGTAGTGTGTGTGTATCTGCAAGTGTATACTATGTAGTGTGTGTGTATCTGCATGTGTAAGTGTATACTATGTAGTGTGTGTGTATCTGCCTGTATAAGTGTATGATATGTAGTGTGTGTCTGCATGTGTAAGTGTATGCAATGTAGTGTGTGTTTATCTGCAAGTGTATGCAATGTAGTGTGTGTGTATCTGCATGTGTAAGTGTATGCTATGCAGTGTGTTACTGTGCATTTTTGCTAACTTTAAAGGCCAGAATCTAGAATATTAAAGGATTACTTTCTGTTATAATTTTTAAGATAAACAACTAACATATTAAAGTTAATAAACATTAATTAAAACCTACTGACCTATATTTTCTCCAAAACGAAGTTTCATAACGTTATAAAAGTTATATCTTTTATTCCCCGATGATGTCACGTTATCCTGCCCACTATTTTCAGCACTGTGTGTTCAAAATACTTAAACCAATGAAATTGTGTTTAAAGCGCCATTTTGAAACCTAGGTATTGTAAACGGATTGGTACAGAGCAAAGGATACCCACGGAGTGGGTTTGGAAAACAATTACATTTGCAGACAAGATTTCTGATATACGGTAGAGAAATGTTAATGAAATGCTATTGATAAAAAGCGTATTTGGGGTAGTTAGTAACAGGCATAGAAAATATTTACTTACAGTGGCCCTTTAATGAGAAGAGCAATTTTAAAGAATCTATTATTAAATGTCCAATTAAGATAAAAATATTTAGCACTGTCTCTGCAAAGGTTAATTAAATACAGAGCTCACATAGCTATACCAGTGGTTTGAGTTTGTGTTTGATTTGCTGCCTAAGAGTATTATAAGATATGACTTTATTTAGAATTTTATTTATATTACTTTGGTCTTATGATTTTTTAAGCCCCGCCCTCGCTCCTGCCCACCACATTTCAATTTTTTTCCGCTGGGGGGGGGTCCCCTCTTTTTTGAATTTTGAAATGCTGGGAGGTATGCATTGGTTCCTGGTAAACAGAGACAATATTCTACCAATTTGACAATATTTTTGTAGGAAACATAATTTTCACTGAAGGCTTTGAATATTTCAATCCATCCAGTGGCGACTCTAGAAACAATTTATGGGGGGGGGGGCACATAAGATACCACAGTCAAAACTGGGGGGGCACTAATACATTTTTTTTTATTGTACACTACTAACCTAATACATATTTGCTTACATACAGATATACACACACACACACACACATTATACGTACACACAGTTACACACATAAATACACACACATACATACACATATATACTTACATACACAGACATAAATACACACGCACATACATAAACACACATAGTTAAACACACATGCATACATACACAAATATACACACACACACATACATACATACACATTAGCACCCCGGTGGATGTGAGATGTCAAACTGAGTGCACTTATTGAGACTGAGATAGATAGCTAGATAGATGACATAGTACTGGAAGGCCCACTTTTGTGCCAAACAGAATCCTTTATTAACTGTTTCACTGCTAGGCCACTCACAAAACTGGCCTTAGAGGGGACACTGCTGACCACTAATAGAACTGTAAGAGTTTTGCTGATCAGCCAAGTGTTTTAAATGTTTAACCCCTTAACGACCAACGACATACAGGGTACGTCGTCAGGGGTTTCAAAAATTACCAAAAAGCAATGCCAAAGCCATATATGTCTATTATTTATGAACAAAGGGTATCCAAGAGAAGCATTTACAACCATTTGTGCCATAATTGCACAAGTTGTTAGTAAATCATTTCAGTGAGAAAACTAAAGTTTGTGAAAAAGTGATCAATTTTGTTTTTATTTGATCGCATTTAGCAGGGAAATGGTGGCATGAAATATACCAAAATGGGCCTAGATCAATACTTTGGGTTGTATACTAAAAAAAAATACATGTCAAGGGATATTCAGGGATTCCTGACAGATATCAGTGTTACAATGTAACTAGCGCTAATTTTGAAAACAAAATATGGTTTGGAAATAGCAAAGTGCTACTTGTACTTATTGCCCTATAACTTGAAAAAATGCATAGAACATGTAAACATTGCATAGTTGCCAACATTTAAAAAAAAAATTCCTGGGACACTTTGCAGCAGAGCAAGCAAGCGGGTTACTGGAGTATTGACGACCTACTGTTCAACTGCTCCGCCCACTCAGCTCTGCAATCAAAACACACCCATTTGAAAGTAATAGTATAATTTAGACTTATCCATAGTTTATTATACAGATTACAGCACCAAGCTCTTACACCTGGAACACATTCTGGGCATATGGTTATTTTTACAACACAGCATCAAAATTAGAAAGACAAATAATATGTGAACCCATTCAATAATACTAATATTCTATTAGGAATTAATTATATTTAAATAATACACTATATCTATTTATCATCTATCTATCTGTATATATGTATGTGTGTATATGTGTATATATATATATATATATATATATATGTGTATGTATGTATGTGTATATATATATATATATATATATATATATATATACACACACAAACAACAAAATGTTGTGCAAAAGAGATTTTCAGGGACATTTCCAGGGACAAAAAAAATCCAGGGACATACAACAAAATCCAGGGACTGTCCCTGGAAATCAGGGACTGTTGGCAACTATGACATTGGGTATTTCTAAACTCAGGACAAAATTTAGAAACTATTTAGCATAGGTGTTTTTTGGTAGTTTTAGATGTGTAACAGATTTTTGGGGTCAGAAAAAGTGTTTTTTTTTTCTTCAATTGTTTCATCATATTTTATATATATTTTTATAGTAAATTATAAGATATGATGAAACTAATGGTATCTTTAAAAAAATCCATTTAAATGGCGAGAAAAACGATATATAATATGTGTGGGTACAGTAAATGAGTAAGAGGAAAATAACAGCTAAACACAAACACTGCAGAAATGTAAAATAAGCCTGGTCTCAAACGGTCAGAAAATTGAAAAGTGCTGTGGTCCTTAAGGGGTTAAAAGTATAGGAAAGTCAAACATTGCATGATTCAGATAGAGCATATAATTTTAAGACACTTTTAAATTCACTTCTATTTTTAAATGTGCTTTGTTCTGTTGGTATCCATTGTTATAAAAGAATACGCACAGATTCTACACTAGTAGGGGCTGGCTTCTGATTGGTGCCTGCACACATTTGTCTCTTGTGATTGGCTTACTAGATGTGTTCAGCTAGCTGCCAGTAGTGCAATGCTGTTCCTTCAGCAAAGGATAAAAAGAGAATGAAGCAAATTTGATAACAGAAGTAAATTGGAAAGTTTGAAATCATGAAAGAAAATTTTGGGGTTTCTTGGCCCTTTAAATAGAGCTTTTTAATGTGCAGTTCAACTAGATGTAACGCGCTCCAGCGCTAGGTAAAGGGTCTCACAGCTTTAATTAGCCCTGCAGCCTGCTACTTGTAGTTGAATGGTGCAGTCAGGCTTCTGACATGCTAGTTAAAATAATACTGCAGAGCCAATATCCTTTTAGCTTGCAAATTATGTATTTTGAAAAGAAAAAAAAAATCCTTGGAAAGGCTATACTTATGTTACATAATTTTGTTGCACATAGTGCAGAATAATGTAACTTCCTGGGCGTTTACTGTCCCTTTAAAACATGATTCCTTCCTTTATGCTTGTCTACTGTTTTTTTTTATTTTTTTTTCATCTTTAAATGGTGAGCTACTGATTATTACATAATCTCTAGATTTGGCTTTTCATTAGTTATTACTTAATTGGGCTATAAATAATTCTTGTAATAGCATTACATGATATGTATGTATTGTAATAGAACACCTATTTTTTGCCCATTTCCTGATCCGTCATGGTCATAGTGCCTGGGTTTAGGGTATCTGGATAGCCGTGTACGTGCAGATTTGCCACACAGGCCCTGCGATTACACATTTCAGTGAGTTCTAGAGAGATAAGAAATGGCCTCAGGTGCCATTTATAATCCATACAAAAATTAATTAAACTTCATATTTTATTCCTGGCTATTTTTTCTGCATATTTGTTTTGTACTGCACACCCCAGCAGCATTACAAGCACTTTGGATTTTATTAAAGTACAAGAGTAGTGTGAAATTGGTCCATACTGAAATAAACCACCACTGTGATTACATAATACTTCCTAAGACACTAAAACATTTAATGCAGTTAAAAATGTCATTTTATAATATTACATTTATATAAACATTTTATGTTTTGGTGCTACTTTTTTGTCCTAACCAAAGTTATATAATAACTATAGCAGAGATGAGGAATTATATTGCTTAGAAATAATATTTTCCCATTGAACCTGTACTGTATGCTTGTGACCATGTAAGTGTGTGTTATGTATGTGTGTGTGTATATATATCTATATATATATATATATATATATATATATATATATATATATATATATATATCTCAAATCAGAGGATAAGCACTAACAAGAAAATATGTCTACTAAATATCAAAGAAGTAGTAATAAGTGCTCAAGACTATGGTGTACTACTACCAATTACACCAGAAAATAGTATAAATATAAATATTAGACTCCGCACTCAATATGAATAAATAATGAAATGCAAACATGTGCAAAAATGAGGAAATATTTTAATATTCACAACGAAAAAAATAATAACAAAATGTTTTAGCATACACCAAATCACAATACCACAAACATCCATACAACCATACATACAAACTGGGCGTCCCCAGTTATAAAGCAAATATGGAGTGGAGGAGGTCAGATAGAGAGCAAACAAGCAAGCCCAGGTTATATATGCAAAACCATGGGAAAATCTGTACAGGATACAAGCACTTTGAGGCAGTTCATGCAATATGGGCAGTTCATGCAAATAGCAAAGAAAGCAATGATTAGGTAGCTGTTAAATATATATATATATGTTTGTATGTGTGTGTGCGTATATATATATGTTTGTATGTGTGTGTGCGTATGTGTGTATATATATATATATATATATATATATATATATATATATATATATACACATACATACATACATATCTATTATATATATATATATATATATATATATATATATATATATATATATATATATATATATATATATATATAATGTATAAAAAAGCAATATGTCTCAATACACAGTATATTTATTTATATGCATACCTATTTAATGGCCGCCTAATTTTACTGACCATCCAATTTAAAATATAACCCAATAATAATGTAAAATGAGCTATTGTTTTCAATGCACACATTTTCATTAATGTTAAATTATGTAATTTATGTTTGCTCTGGATAGCTTGTTACATTTTTAAATATCAGAATTTAATAACATTTTAAAGTATTGCACTGACCATATCTGACTTCTTCATGACACCCGTCTCGATACAATTTGTGTTGAGAATACTGATACTGTGTGTGTGTGTGTGTGTATGTATACATTTTTGTCTTCTGCCCTAAAAAGTGCTATGAACAAGGGATAAGGGTCAGTATCTACATCGGGCAGCGGTTGTGCCTATCAATGGTGGTGTGGGAGGATAAGGAGGAAAGGCGGGTTGGCGGCCCATCGCTGGAGGGGGCAGGAGAGAGGGATCAGGAGATGGGAAGTGTCAGGTGGGAGGGTAACCTCTACACTAAAACTAAAATTAACCTTACAAGCTGCCTAATTAACCCCTTCACTACTGGGAATAATAAGTGTGCTGCGCAGCTGCAATTAGTGGCCTTCTAATTACAAAAAAGCTATGGAAAAGCTAAATATGTCTGCTATTTCTGAACAAAGGGGATCCCAGAGAAGCTTTTACTTTAATTTGTGCCATGATTGTAAGCAGTATGTAAATAATTTCAGTGAGAAACCTAAAGTTTGGGAAAAAGTTAACGTTTATTTTTATTTTATCGCATTTGGTGGTGAAATGGTGGCATGAAATATACCAAAATGGGTCTAGATCAATACTTTGGGTTGTCTACTAAAAAAATATATATACGGTGTGTGTGTGTATATATATATATATATATATATATATAGTTTTGATAGGTAAATAAATAAAAAAAGGCTTTATTTCTGTTTAAATGAAGTGATAGCAAAAATGCTAAAAAAAAGCTCTGGTCTTTTGGGGAAGTCTTAGTCTGAAATGCCCGGTCCTTAAGGGGTTAAGTGGTGATATTTTTAATTTGTAAATTTAACATTGTGTTAGACCTAAAAACAAGAAACTAGAATTGTCTACTTTTACTTGCCCAAAGATGTCGCTAGTGAGCCATGTTTGAAGAAAGTATGTTTGTAATCTTGAAATGTTTTTTTTATATTTCTACCTTTTTTTTTCCCAGTGATAACATGCTGTCTTCTAATTGTTTTCACACATTATTAAAATTATTGTTAAAAGGGACAGGAAACCCATTTTTTCTTCTTCTTCCATGATTCAGAAGGAGCATTTGATTTCTAAACAACTTTTTAATTTACTTGTATTATCACTTTGTTTAGTTGTCTTGGTATCCCTTGTTGAAAAGGATATCTAGGTAGGTTTAAGAGCTCCTGATTCATGGCTGCACATAAATGCATCATGTTATTGGCTCACACAGTGAGCTAACTAGCTCCCAGTAGCGCATTGCTGCTTTTTCAGGAAATAATACCAAGAGAATTAATTAAATTCCAAAATAGAAGTAAATTGTAAAGCTGTTTAAAATTACATGCTCTAGCGGAATCAAGAAAGAGAAACATTGTGGGTTTCATGTCCCTTTAAAGCTGTTGCTTGTTATTACCTAACTTTTATCTGTCACCAAAACATTAGTATAAAACTTGCTGTATGCATCCTTACCACTATAGAATGAACAAAGTCGGATGCCTAGTACAATTAGTGTATAGTGCTATGAGTTTTGGGTCTAGAATGACACTTGAATGGAACTAGAACCAAGTTTTATGTTCATTTGATAATTATATATAGAACTCGGGAGAAAGACAAACCAAAGAAAAAGAAGAGAAGTGTGTAACATTCATGAGTGCTCAGTAAAACAGAACAAGTTCAGGGCTGTGTATAATCCTAATAATCTACTGTGTGTTAAAGGGACACTGTACCCAAATTTTTACTTTTGTGATTCAGATAGAGCATGACATTTTAAGCAATTTTCTAATTTACTCCTATTATCAAATTTTCTTCATTCTCTTGGTATCTTTATGTGAAATGCAAGAAAGTAAGTTTAGATGCCGGCCCATTTTTGGTGATCAACCTGGGTTGTTCTTGCAGATTGGTGGATAAACTCATCCACCAATAAAAAAGTGCTGTCCAGAGTTCTGAAGAAAAAAAAAAGCTTAGATGTCTTCTTTTTAAAATAAAGATAGCAAGAGAATGAAGAAAA
This sequence comes from Bombina bombina, assembly GCF_027579735.1. Taxonomy (NCBI): domain Eukaryota; kingdom Metazoa; phylum Chordata; class Amphibia; order Anura; family Bombinatoridae; genus Bombina; species Bombina bombina. Next base: position 685,909,451 of record NC_069502.1, read on the forward strand.
TTTGATAATAGGAAGAAATTAGAAAGTGGCTTAAAATTGCATGCTCTATTTGAATCATGAAAGAAAAAATTTGGGTTCAGTGTCCCTTTAAGAAAGGAAGTAATAAAAGAAAGGGACATACGTAGACTAAAAGTAATGCAAAAATACAGGGACATATCTTAGATCAGGGTTCTTCAAACCACAGGTTACTGGGTCACAACACCATGTTTGCTGGGTTGCGACTTGTCTGTTTGTGTGTTGTAAGAGAGTGGGTGTGTGTGGTCTGTGTGTGTTATATAAGAGTGTGTGTGCGTTTTATATGAATGTGTATGGTGTGTGTTGTATGAGAGTGCATGTGTGGTGTGTGTGTGTGTTATGAGTGTGTATGTTATATAGGGTGTTTTTTTGTAAGTATGTGGGTGGTGTGTTGTATAGTGTGTGTTGTATGAGTGTTTGTGGTTTGGTGTGTATGCTGTATGAGAGTGTATGTGGGTGGTGTGTTGTATTAGGGGTGTGTGTGTGTGTGCTGTATGAGTGTGTGTGTGTGTTGGTTGTAGGAGAGTGTGTGTGTTATTACATTTTACAACACTCTAAAAGTTTGTCTACAATCAGAAATAAAATATGCACACATTTTAGTCACTTTGCCAAAATTTGCCGCTTTTTTATTGTACAGGTATATTACTTTAGAAATTTTCAGACCAAGCATAAAAATACAGTCGCGAAGAATTGTGGTATCATGGCACTGGGTCTTGGGATAAAAGGTTTGAAGAACCCTGCCTTAGATCAGTGTATGGAATAAAAAAGGAAGTGAAGCTGGAATGCAGAAATAGCAAACTTCAGCACTCATGAGAGACAACCTTATTTTAAACTAGAAATTTGAGTTCTGCAAACAAATGGTAAATTATAATGTACGTATAACAACATTCATATCATTTTTAAAAAATATGTTACTTTTGTAAGATGATGAGAGTCCATAGGCATCCACGTAATGTGGGATATATGTTTCTCACCACCAGGAGGATGTCAAGAATCCCACCTACCTCCTTTCCCTGCTCAGTTAGTTCTCGGCCTCCGAGGAGAGAGGTGCTCTGCAAGCAAGTTTTTATTTTTATTATTTTTTTATGCTCATTTCTTGGGAGCTCAGACTTGACTTGAGACCCAGTACTCTCCTTCACTCATGCAAGATTCTGAGTGTGGCAAGGATTAAGGAATACCTGTGTTATGGCACTGCAGTATCTTAACAAGTTTTTCTGCTAGAAAAAATAAATCCAAACAGTCCTTAAAAAAAGATATTCATTAGATCCTTGCGGTGATAAAAACGTAGTATTTATTAGTGAAATTAAAATATGGCAGACTCCATACAAAAGGTAAGGTAAAGGGAAAGAAAACAAGTCTGACCGGTTCAGGACTCACAGACCGTAGTCATAGACATAAGTGTGTTTCTGCTAGCCATAACTGCTCTCAGGCGTTGCGGGGATCCCATCCCTTAGCCTCCACCTCAGGGGTTACAAGTTTATCCGCATGTATCCGCTGTAGTATTTTTACTTGCACTGGATGGGCTCTGCTGGATCAGAAATCTGTGAGGGAAGAAGTCCTCAGCATACTGGTAAGACATAGTGGAGGGGTGCTTCTGTCCAGGTAAGTTTCTCAGGCACTAGACAGCCCAGGAGCTTTCACTGGTACTTTACATTTACTGGTACCACATAGCTGGGGGGTTCACTGCCTCACACATAGCACTTTACTTATGTGCTTAACTTTAGAATTTGGGGTCTGGGGGCTCAGAAACCTTTTTCTTTCCTTACTCTTATATCCGTTGGCAGCTCAGACTGAATTATTTTGCTCAGGGTCATTTAAATCAAACCTACTCTATGACACAATTTTTTTGCGGTTATCCAAGTTAAACCAAGTTAACATAAACGAAAATCTGGAGATTTATCCCCTGCCACCTGTGGTGCAAAGGGTCCTGTATCAGTTACCATCTATCTTACAAAGCTCTGACTTTGCTGAGTCCCTCTCAGAGAGATCTGAGGGTGAAATTTCCTCTAAAGAATCTGAACCAATTGTAGAACCTGAGATTGATTTCAACTTTAAAATTTAAAGAACATATCCGTTTCCTGCTTCAGGAGGTTTTGAATATCTAAGAGTTATTGGAGCTAAAACCTTAAAATTCCAAGTCTGTAAATAAGTAAAATCAGGTCTGTAAAGTTCTGCCCAAGGTACCTAAGGCTTTTGAAGTGCCAGATTTACATAGCCAAAGAATGGTAAAAGCCAGGTATTCCCTATGCACCCTCTAACAGGTTCAAAATAATGCACCCACTTTCAGAAAAGAATTTGGTAGCCTGGGAAGTAGCAAGAAAAATTCAATTGGTTCCAGTAAGACAAGTTCAATGAGATGGCGTACATCAATCATCAGGGAGGGACTTGCAGCCCCTTAGCTATGCAAGAGATATCTCACATATTGTCTTCGGCAGAGGAAAATCATTGCACCCTATTGACCATTCACATTCCCGGAGTGAACAATTTTGATGTAGATTACCTAACTCATCAGTCCATTTATCCAGGAGAATGTTCTCTTCATCAGAACTTGTTCGATCAATCAGCCCTGAGGTGGGGTCTACCAGAAATATATCTAATGGCATCCAAATTGAATCGCAAACTTCTGGTTTATCGTGCCAGGTCGAGAGAACTAAGAGCTCACATGATAGATGCTGTAGTCTGTCCTTGGAATTTTCAATTGGCCTATCTATTCCCTCTGTTTGTTCTTCTATAAGAGTCATTGCCAAAATCAAACTGGAATCGGCTTCAGTAATACTCATATCTCCAGGGAGGCCCCACAGAACTTATGCTGACCTAATTCAGGTGTCATCTCGTCCTCCATGGGCTCCATCCGTAAAAAAAGATCTGCTGTATCAAGGACCTTTGTATCATTCGGATCTCAAGTCACTAAATTTGATGGTGTGAAGGGTGAACACCTCGTTCTCAAAAACAGGTTTTTCAGATTCTGTTATCTCTACTTTGCTACAAATTTGGAAAGCTTACTTTATTTGGTGTTCTTCTAGAAGTTTTTCTTGGAAATCTTTTAGAATGCCCCAGAATTCTTCAGTTCCTTCAGGATGGACTGGATAAGGGTTTATCAACTAGTTCTTTAAAGGGTCAGATTTTGGCCTTATCTGTTTTGTTACATAAGAAGCTGGCTAAGTTGCCTGATATTCAAACTTTTGTGCAAGACAGTTGTTATTTGCACCTCTTAACTCTGCTTTCTGACTTTCCTCACTTTTCTGTAACTCTCCTCCGCTCAGCTATACGTAAACTGAGTGGGGAGAGGAGGTGGAAGGGATTGGTGGTGGGAAATATATATGGACGTCTATGGACTCTCATTATCCCAAAAGAAAGCAATTTATCGGTAAGTATAAATTATTTTTTTCTAACTTTTTGTTTTTTTTTACTGCTCATCAATATAAAATGAGATAAAGGTTTCTACATCCTTATGACCTTGTCTGACAATCGTTCTTGAACCACATTCCTTTAACCCCTTAATGACCACAGCACTTTTCTATTTTCTGTCCATTTGGGACCAAGGCTATTTTTACATTTCTGTGGTGTTTGTGTTTAGCTGTAATTTTCCCCTTACTCATTTACTGTACCCACACATATTATATACCGTTTTTCTTCTCGCCATTAAATGGACTTTCAAAATATACCATTATTTTCATCATATCTTATAATTTACTATAAAAAAAATGATAAAATATGAGGAAAAAATGGAAAAAAACACACTTTTTCTAACTTTGACCCCCAAAATCTGTTACACATCTACAACCACCCAAAAAAACATATGCTAAATAGTTTCTAAATTTTGTTCTGAGTTTAGAAATACCCAATGTTTACATGTTCTTTGCTTTTTTTGCAAGTTATAGGGCCATAAATACAAGTAGCACTTTGCTATTTCCAAACCACTTTTTTTCAAAATTAGCGATAGTTACATTGGGACACTGATATCTTTCAGGAATCCCTGAATATCCATTGACATGTATATATTTTTTTTTAGAAGACATCTCAAAGTATTGATCTAGGCCCATTTTGGTATATTTCATGCCACCATTTCACCGCCAAATGCGATCAAATAAAAAAAAACGTTCCCTTTTTCACAATTTTTTTCACAAACTTTAGGTTTCTCACTGAAATTATTTACAAACAACTTATGCAATTATAGCATAAATGGTTGTAAATGCTTCTCTGGGATCCCCTTTGTTCATAAATAGCAGACATATATGGCTTTGGTTTTGCTTTTTACTAATTAGAAGGCTGCTAAATGCGACTGCGCACCACACGTGTATTATGCCCAGCAGTGAAGGGGTTAATAAGGGAGCATGTAGGGAGCTTCTAGGGTTAATTTTAGCTTCAGTGTAGTGTAGTAGACAACCCCAAGTATTGATTTAGGCCCATTTTGGTATATTTCATGCCACCATTTTACCGCCAAATGCAATCAAATTTAAAAAAACGCTAAATTTTTCACAATTTTAGGTTTCTCACTGAAATTATTTACAAACAGCTTGTGCAATTATGGCACAAATGGTTGTAAATGCTTCTCTGGGATCCCCTTTGTTCAGAAATAGCAGACATATATGACTTTGGCGTTGCTTTTTGGTAATTAGAAGGCCGCTAAGTGCTGCTGCGCATCACACGTGTATTATGGCTAGCAGTGAAGGGGTTAATTAGGTAGTTTGTAGGGAGCTTGCAGGGTTAATTTTAGCTTTAGTGTAGAGATCAGCCTCCCACCTGACACATCAGACCCCCTGATCCCTCCAAAACGGCTCCCTTCCCTCCCCCACACCACAATTGTCCCGCCATCTTATGTACTGGCAGAAAGTCTGCCAGTACTAAAATAAAAGTTTTTTTTAAAAAAAATTAAATACATTTTTTAGCATATTTACATATGCTACTTTGTAGGATCCCCCCCCCCCAAAACAGCTCTCTAACCCCCCCTCTGACTTATTGGGGGCCATCTTGGGTACTGGCAGCTGTCTGCCAGTACCTAGTTTGCAAGAGAAATAGTTTTTTTAAAATTTTTATGTTGTTTTTCTGTAGTGTAGCTTCCCCCCCCCCCCCCACAGACCAATCCCCCACCCCCTGACTAATGTATTTTGATATCAATATTTAGTACTTTTAAAACTTTGAATACATAATTTTTCTGTAGTGTAGTGGCTCCCACCCGCTCTTTCCCCGCGCACGCACCCGCCCTCCCGATCACCCCCGCCCACGATCCCGCCCCCCTCCACATCATCAGAGCCATCGATGGCCGCCACCCGCCTCCCGAACCGGCTCCCACCCACCAACGGATTTAGCCGGTGATGTCCGGTGCAGAGAGGGCCACAGAGTGGCTCTCTCTGCACCGGATTGCTAAAAAATGTTATTGCAGGATGCCTCGATATCGAGGCATCACTGCAATAACCGGAAAGCAACTGGAAGCGAGCAGGATCGCTTCCAGCTGCTTTCCAGACCAAGGACGTACGCCACACGTCCTCGGTCATTAACTGTATTTTTTTTGAGGACGTGTGGCGTACGTCCTTGGTCGTTAAAGGGACAAGGACACCAATTTTTTTCTTTCCTGATTAAGAAAGAGGATACAATTTTAAACAACTTTCTAATTGACTTCTATTATCTAATTTGCTTCATTCTCTTGATATTCTTTGCTGAAAAGCATATCTAGATAGGCTCTGCAGCTGCTGATTGGTGGCTGCGCATAGATGCCTCTTGTGATTGGCTCACCCATGTGCATTGCTATTTCTTCAACAAAGGATATCTAAAGAATGAAGCAAATTAGATAATAGAAGTAAAATGGAATGTTGTTTAAAATTGTATTATCTACCTGAACCATGAAATAATTTTTTGGGGTTTAGTTTCACTTTAAGTAGCACCAGTTTATGTAGAACCAGTATGCATTTAACAAATCTAGCTGTTGCTCTGTGATGCTTGCTATGAAGATGTAATGATATAACATGTTCCTATATATGTACAGTACCTAAGAGAGCTAGTTTGTTAGTGCTAATGACATTAGATTGGTGATGCATTTTTCCAACAGGTTTGGCAAATGAGATTTCTTATTTGGCAATGTTGGTAATAGCCTAGGCCTATAGGGTTCTTAGTCCAAGTGGGTATTTGTCTGGCTTGATTAAGTTATAAACCTATGCATTTTGCTCCTCATTGTATACCGCTAACTCCTCATTCTGTACTGCTTACACCCCATTCTGTACTGCTTACACCCCATTCTGTACTGCTCACACCCCATTCTGTACTGCTCACACCTCATTCTGTACTGCTCACACCTCATTCTGTACTGCTCACTCCCCATTCTGTACTGCTCACACCCCATTCTGTACTGCTCACACCCCATTCTGTACTGCTCACACCCCATTCTGTACTGCTCACACCTCATTCTGTACTGCTCACACTCCATTCTGTACTGCTTACACCCCATTCTGTACCGCTTACACCCCATTCTGTACTCCTCACACTCCATTCTGTACTGCTCACACCCCATTCTGTACTGCTCACACCCCATTCTGTACTGCTCACACCCCATTCTGTACTGCTCACACCCTATTCTGTACTGCTCACTCCCCATTCTGTACTGCTCACACCCTATTCTGTACGGCTCACTCCCCATTCTGTACTGCTCACTCCCCATTCTGTACGGCTCACTCCCCATTCTGTACGGCTCACTCCCCATTCTGTACGGCTCACTCCCCATTCTGTACGGCTCACTCCCCATTCTGTACGGCTTACTCCCCATTCTGTACTGATTACTCCCCATTCTGTACTGCTCACACTCCATTCTGTACTGATTACACTCCATTCTGTACTGATTACTCCCCATTATGTACTTCTTACTCCCCATTCTGTACTGATTACACCCCATTCTGTACTGATTACACCCCATTCTGTACTGATTACACCCCATTCTGTACTGATTACACCCCATTCTGTACTGCTCACACTCCATTCTGTACTGCTCACACTCCATTCTGTACTGCTCACACTCCATTCTGTACTGCTCACACTCCATTCTGTACTGCTCACACTCCATTCTGTACTGCTCACACTCCATTCTGTACTGCTCACACTCCATTCTGTACTGCTCACACTCCATTCTGTACTGCTCACACTCCATTCTGTACTGCTCACACTCCATTCTGTACTGCTTACACTCCATTCTGTACTGCTCACACTCCATTCTGTACCGATTACTCCCCATTCTGTACCGATTACTCCCCATTCTGTACTGCTTACTCCCCATTCTGTACTGCGTTCTCATCATTCTGTACTGTTCTCACTGCAGTGCTTACTCCCCATTCTGTACTGCTTACTTCTTATTCTATACCAGTGTTCTCCCTAGGACCTATTAATCTTTGCTTTCGAAAGATCCCAGAGGCAGAACTTATTTTCATTTTCTGCAATGAGATTTGTTTTAGTGAAAAATTTTCTGCAGTGTCTCTGAGGAGCCAGTGTTGCTATGTTTTTTGCTGTTACTCAGTGTGCATTAGGACAGGTTCATGTAAAGCCTAGCTGATGTCTGCTGTACGTTTCCACAGTGTCAGTCTGCCTGAGAACCTGCTCTACTGTACTGCTTGGGTCTATATGCTTATTTTGGAGGGGCTACTGCTCCATGCTTATACTGCTGATGTATACTGTATGCTTCCTAAAGGATGGCACTTAGAAATGAGTCTCAATAAATAATAATATCTCCTGAGGGGGATTATTGAACAGTGGGAATTAATCAAATGTGATGCTTTGATTTTATGCTGCTTTATGTGTGAGATTTATTGGGCTCATAGACTGTTTGTTTGTTAAGTGGCTGGAACGCACAGATTTTTTGTTTCACTTTGAGTGCTGAGCAGCTTGTAACTTGGCTGGCTTTTTCTCATAGCAGGGGCGGTCCTGCCTTGCGCACCATGTGACCGGGAGTGGTCTCGCTTTCATTTCCTCTTTCCTGACCCAGCTGGCTATCGGAGAAGACACTGTTTCTCTGTATTGTCTGTGTCTAGGAGATGGTGAGTGCCCCAGCCATTGGGAGTATAAAGGCCCTGTTTTTAAGAACTAAAGATCGTTTATTTTATGTGTCCTGCTGTCATTAGCTTAAGCTATGGAGGATTCTGATATATTAGAGGGTAGTCCCTCTATTCCAAATAGATTTAAGATTAAACACTTACGTTTTCTTCTGAAGGAAGTCCTGTCTACATTAGAGGTTCCAGAGGCCAAGCTGCCTGATGAACCTTTAATTCCTAAATTAGTCAGAGTTTACGAGGACAGTAGTGCCTTTAACTTTTCCTGTGCCTATAAAGATGGCGAACATTATTAAGAATGAATGGGACAGAATTGGATCTTCCTTTTCCCCTTCGTCTTCCTTTGAAAAATTATTTACAGTCCCAGACTCTCAAATGGAGTTGTCGGGTTCCGTCCCTAAGTTGGATGGCGCTATCTCCACACTTGCCAACGCTTGAGGATAGCTCGTCGTTCAGAGAGACGATGGATAAAATTATGGAAACTCTTCTAAGAAAGATGTTTCAACATACGGGTTATTTTTTTCAACCAGAAGCGGCTGTTGCTGGAGCAGCTACCTACTGGTGCAACTCCTTATCAGAATTAATCGAGGTGGAGGGTCCCCTCAATGTTATCCAAGAAAGAATTAAGGCCTTGAGAATTGCTAATTCTTTTGTCTGTGATGCAAACATGTAGATTATTCACCTAAATGCTAAGGCTTCTGGCTTTTCGGTTTAGGCCTGTCAGGCGCTCTGGCTGAAGTCCTGGTCTGCGGATATGACTAATAAGTCCAAACTTCTTTCCCTCCCCTTTAAGGGAAAGATTTTGTTTGGTCCAGGCCTGGACTCCATTATCTCTACGGTAACAGGGATCAAGGGTGCCTTCCTACTGTAAGATAAAAAGAGCAAGTCTAAGGGACAAGTTTCTAATTTTTGTTCCTTTCGTTCTGATAAATCCCAATGACAGCAGTCCTCCGCTAAGCCTGAGCAAACATTACTTGGAAGCCGGCTTAGTCCTGGAATAAGTCGAAGCAGAGCAAGAAGCCCACCAAGACTAAATCAGCATGAAGGGGCGGCCCCCGATCCTGCTCTGGATCGTTTAGGGGCAGATTGTTGCTCTTTTCAGATGCTTGGTTCAGGGAGCATCTCCATGGGAGGGTAAAGAGTATGTGGTGTTAGATTTGTAGTTTTTATTTCTTCAATCAAGAGTTTGTTATTTTAAAATAGTGCCGGTTTGTACTATTTACTCTGTAGCAGAAAGTGATGAAGATTCTGCTGAGAGGAAAAAGATTTTAGCATGTTGTAACTAAAATCCATTGCTGTTCCCACACAGGACTGTTGAGTACCGGGGAACTTCAGTTGGGGGGAACAGTTTGCAGGCTTATACTGCTTAAGGTATGTTCAGTCATTTTTTCTAACAAGACTTGCTAGTGCTAGAAGACTGACAGAAATCCCATGAGGGAAGGTAAGCCATTTTCTGAAACACAGTATAGAATGATGGCTTCAGTTAAGGGCTTAATACTGACAGACACTGTGATGGGCTAAATCGATTACTTTATTAAGGTAATCTTATATTTATTAAGCGTTTTAGACGTTGGAAACACTTTTTGGGGACTTTTTTACGCCTGGCATTTTGTAAGACAGCTAATCTGACTCAGAAAGGCCCCATAACTCTGGAGTAATGAAGGAGGGGGCCTCATTTTCGCGCTTCAATTGCGCAGTTGATTTGCAACACAGCTCCATGCAGCTTCATGTGCAGAGCCTTAAGAGTACAGAAGGACTTCAGGGAGGCTTAATTTACACCTGCAATTAACCCTAAAGGAAGGTAAAGCCACAGCAAAGACTGTGGCATCGTACTGTAGTGGGTTAAACCGGGTGTTTACTTCATTTTGCTCCGGTTTGGGCATTAAGGGGTTAAATGATTTTAACATTTGTGTGCAATCATTTCAAGGCATTAGGATCATGTGGTGAAAATGTCATTAAGATCGGATGTTTTTTGAGGATTTGGTAAAAAAGTGTGTGCCTTTTTATTATTTAAAGAGACAGTAAAGTTTTTTCAAAAAGTATTTTTTTCAATGTTTTAGTGTTGTCTGAGTCTGTCAAACATGTCTGAGCCTTCAGATAGACCTTGTTCTTTATGTTCAAAAGTCATGGCAGTACCCCCATTACATTTATGTTTAAAGTGTGCAAAAACATCTAAGCATTTTAAAGATCATCCAGTGACAATTAAAAATGCTGCCCAAGATGATTCCTTAACGGAGGGTAATGAGGATAGTCCTTCTTTCTCCCCCCACGTGTCTACACCAGTTACGCCCGCGCAAGCGATGCCTAGTACCTATAGCGCATTGGCCCTTATTACTTTACAACAATTAGCAGCAGTAATGGATAATTCCCTTGCAGCATTTTTATCCAAACTGCCAGTTTTTCCAAGAAAGCGCGATAACTCAGTTTTAAATACAGAGGATGAGCAATCAGACGCTGTGGATAATTTATCTGTAGTACCCTCACAAAACTCAGAAGTAGCTGTGAGGGAAGGTCTGTCCGAGGGAGAAATTTCTGATACAGGAAAAGTTTCTCAGCGGGCAGATTCAGATTCCTTAGCGTTTAAATTTAAGCTGGAACACCTCCGCGTACTGCTTAAGGAGGTTTTAGCTACGCTAGATGATTGTGACCCCATGGTGGTCCCAGAAAAATTGTGTAAGATGGACAGGTTTTTAGAGGTCCCCGTATACACTGAGGCATTTCCGATCCCAAAGAGGGTGGCGGATATTGTGACTAGGGAGTGGGAGAGACCAGGTGTACCCTTTGTTCCCCCCCCCCTATCTTTAAGAAAATGTTCCCCATAAATGACCCCAGGCGGGACGAGTGGCAGACGGTCCCTAAGGTGGAGGAGGCAGTTTCAACACTTGCTAAGCGTACAACTATACCAATAGAGGACAGTTGTGCTTCAAAGATCCTATGGATGAAAAATTGGAAGGATTGCTGAAGAAAATTTTTGTTCAGCAAGGTTTTCTACTTCAACCAATTGCCTGCATAATTCCTGTAACTACTGCAGCGGCTTTTTGGTTCGAGGCCCTGGAGGAGTCGCTCCAGAGGGAGACTTCATACGATGAGGTCATGGATAGAATTCATGCTCTAAAGCTGGCTAATTCTTTTATCACTGATGCCGCTTTCCAGTTAGCTAAACTAGCGGCGAAAAACTCAGGTTTTGCCATCATGGCACGCAGAGCGCTTTGGCTCAAATCATGGTCGGCGTATGTGTCGTCCAAAACAAAACTGTTAAATATTCCCTTCAAGGGGAAGACTCTTTTCGGCCCAGAGCTGAAAGAAATTATTTCAGATATCACTGGGGGCAAGGGTCATGCCCTTCCTCAAGATAGGCCATTTAAGGCCAAAAACAAGGCTAATTTTCGCTCCTTTCGCAACTTCAGGAGCGGACCTGCTGCAACCTCTGCTGCCGCAAAGCAAGATAACGCTTCCCAGCCCAAAGCAACCTGGAAACCCTTGCAGGGCTGGAATAAGGGTAAACAGGCCAAGAAGCCTGCTCCTGCTACCAAGACAGCATGAAGGGGTAGCCCCCGATCCGGGATCGGATCTGGTAGGGGGCAGACTTTCTCTCTTTGCTCAGGCTTGGGCAAGAGACGTTCCGGATCCCTGGGCATTAGAAATAGTTGCTATGGGGTACCTTCTAGAATTCAAGGATTCTCCCCCAAGGGGAAGGTTCCACATTTCTCGTTTGTCTTCAGACCAAACAAAGAAACAGGCGTTCTTACGCTGTGTAGAAGATCTAATAAAAATGGGAGTGATACACCCAGTTCCAATTGCAGAACAAGGACTGGGCTTTTACTCAAACCTGTTCGTAGTTCCCAAAAAGGAAGGAACTTTCAGGCCAATTCTGGATCTAAAGATTCTAAACAAATTCCTCAGAGTTCCGTCTTTCAAGATGGAAACCATTCGGACAATCTTGACGATGATCCAGGAAGGTCGATATATGACTACCGTGGATCTAAAGGATGCGTACCTACATATTCCTATCCACAAAGATCACCATCAGTTCCTAAGGTTCGCCTTTCTGGACAATCATTACCAGTTCGTGGCCCTTCCTTTCGAGTTGGCCACTGCGCAGTAGCAACTTACCTAGACGACATATTAATACAGGCGTCGTCCTTTCACAGAGCCAAGGCTCATACGGAAATCGTTCTGGCCTTTCTAAGGTCTCACGGGTGGAAGGTGAACGTAGAAAAGAGTTGTCTGTCCCCGCTCACAAGGGTTCCCTTTCTGGGAACACTGATAGACTCGGTAGAAATGAAAATCTTTCTGACAGAGGTCAGGAAGTCGAAACTGCTGAATACTTGCCGAGTTCTTCATTCCATTCCTTGGCCTTCCGTGGCTCAGTGCATGGAAG